>NW_021832612.1:0-103786 GCF_006345805.1 Octopus sinensis | reverse complement strand
GAAAATATTAGCTTTTATTAAAACTAAAAATTTCATTACAGGTTATTACTTCTATTTGTGTGTGCGTGTTACTTATATGAAAAATTAAAAATAACTCAAAATATTTTTTGCACTTTAAAACATATTCATTTTTTAAATTATTAATTAATAATTAGAATGTTGAAAATAGTAGAATATAATTAGTACAATAAATAGAACAATACAAAATTAGTTATATATTGCTGTAAAATCTACCATTTGCTGGAGTTATTGCCTGAGTTATTGCCAAGTCTTCCCATTTTTAGTCTTGATGCCTATTTTTCACATGAGGAATTTGCCTACCATGTATACTATTTTATTTTGTATAAAGCTTTAGTTATATACTCTCTCTTTTACTCTTTTACTTGTTTCAGTCATTTTGACTGCAGCCATGCTGGAGCACTGCCTTTAGTCGAGCAAATCGACCCCGGGACTTATTCTTTGTAAGCCCAGTACTTATTCTATCGGTATATTTTGCCGAATCGCTAAGTGACGGGGACGTAAACACACCAGCATCGGTTGTCAAGCAATGCTAGGAGGACAAACACAGACACAAAAACACACACACACGTACATATATATATATATATATTATATATATATATATATATATATATATATATAATATATATATATATACATATATACGACAGGCTTCTTTCAGTTTCCGTCTACCAAATCCACTCACAAGGCATTGGTCGGCCCGGGGCTATAGCAGAAGACACTTGCCCAAGATGCCACGCAGTGGGACTGAACCCGGAACCATGTGATTCGTAAGCTAGCTACTTACCACACAGCCACTCCTGCGCCTATTGGGACTTCTGTTTCTCTGTATTCATGTGTATCAATATTTTAACAAAATGATAGTACCTTTTTTTTTATCAAAATCAAATAAATTTTAATATTCACATTTTATCCTTAGCTGCAATATTTTAAGTAATTTTTTTATGCATTTTACCATATATAATAAGTTGTCTTGAACTTTTCCAAGTGTAATAACTTGTCCTGTAATTTTTCAAGTTTATAATCTTAAGGATATTGAAAAATAGAGATAAAGAAATAATTGTATTCTCAAACGTAGGATAATGCTAACAACATAGCATTAGTAGGATAAACTATCCATATTTTGTAGAAAAATCTGTTGGCGACCAGCCATGAGACTCGAACTTACATACCTATGACTACGCGGTAAGGGCTTTACCATTAAGCTAAACTGCCGAGCGACAAGTTCTTCTCCAATTTTCGGATATTTACTTCTAGCTTTATAAGACGCTATCATACAGATGAAGAAATAATCTTATTCTCAAACGCATGGTGATGCTAATAATATAGCATGAACTGGAGAAATTAGCCATATTCTGTTTCTTGACTTTCAACTTATTTTGTATAATACGTACGATAGCGTCTTTTAAAGCTAGATTTATACATCCTAAAATTGCAAAATAATTCGTCGCTGGGCAGTTTAACTTAATGGTAATCGCAGGGATGTGAGTTCGAGTCTCATGGCTGGCCAACGACAGATTTTTCTAAAGAAATATGGATAGTTTATCCTATTCGTGCTATGTTATTAGCATTAACCTGCGTTTGAGAATAAAATTATTTCCGTATCTTTCAGTTCCTCTCATCGCTTCTAAACCAAACATTGTTGACTTTCAATGTATTTTGAATTTAAATTAAGAATATTATTTCTCTTGCTCACATATTTTGCATGTAATCCATGTTTTTTGAAGGCTATGCTGCTATTACGCTAATTAATAACGTGTCAATTAGTGGTGTCGTTTATAATGTTTTTCCTTACCTCAGCGACGCCGGTAACATATATCATAAGTCTCCTTATAGAACCATATTCATAAAAATGTATAGATCTATACTATCACACTCAAGTTTAAGGAACAAACATACATAACATTTTTTGTAGAAAAAAGAAATTTCAATGCATAAAATCGATTTCATGAAATCCCTCGAACTGATAAAAACAAATGAATAAAGTAAAATAAAATTTAATTAAACGAACGTGAATAAACAGGGGATACTGATAATGAATAATGCAGTTACCATACACACACTTACAAAACATAGACACACACACAGGGATATACACATGCGCAAATAAAGACACATACAACAGGAATACAAAATAGCAGATCGTTAGGAAGGAGAGACACAAAAAAGAAAAGAAGAAAGCAAAGGATCACTGATGAGGTGACAGAAGTGTGACGAAAGAACTCTGGCCGAAATACGATTAATATGAAATAAAGCTGAAGTAAGCGAGCACCAAATATATAGTGCACGTATTTTCATTGGCTAAACTGACAATATGACATCCCCAAATACAACATCTGTTTCAACAAACGAATTCACATCAAGAACCTTGCAAAACAATTACATACATACATACATACATACATACATACATACATGCACACACACACACACACACATATATATACACACACACACACACACACATATATATACACACACACACACACACACACACATATATATATATATATATATATATATATATATATATATACATGTGTGCGTGTGTCTGTTTATCCCTCATCGTTATGTGACAAGCAGTATTGGCATATTTATATCCCTGTAACATAGCAGTCCGACAGTAAGGAACCGATACAATAAGTACCAGGCTTATAAAACAATAAGAACTGGGGCCGATTCATTCGACTAAAGCTCTCTAAGGTGGTGCCCCAGCATGGCCACACTTTAATGAATGAAACAAGTAAATGATAAAAAGAAGAAATAATTTCCAAAGAAATTCCTTATTTTTGCGGTTTTCTTACAGGATTCCAACAATTTTATCATTTTGGAAATGATTGTGAAATTTCTTCGTGTAGCGCTAGTTTTCTACAGAATCATTTTATAGAGAAAACATCGTATTTATACACAATCACTAAATATTATTATGGAACACATTAAAACTGCCATTGAGTTTGATTTTAAAAGAAAACTGGAAATGTGTGGAGAGAAATGTAAGAATATTCAGCTTACCAAAAATTGTGGACAACCTGCGAAATAGTTTGAGCATTTTGAAACGTTGAAAGTCTTGAAACTGCAGAGCGAACCGTTGAGTGTCGAGTGCCTGAGAGGAAATTGTAAAAATATATTTTCTCGACATCGCCGTCTGTTTTATATTGGTCTGAAGGATATTTGTATTGCGTCATTGGTGGGGAGGAGGGCCTCATCATCATCATCATCATCATCGTCATCATCATCATCATCATCATCATTAGTTGTAGTGGTAGTTATAGTAGTAGGAACAGCTGCAGCAGTATCCTAACTACTATGAAGACGATGGTGATTCACACAGGTACGAAGATGATGATGGTGATTATGGTGGTGGTGGTGATGATGATGGTGATGATGATGGGGATGAGGACAAGGATAAGGCCAGTGGGGTGGGGGTGGATTACCGCATAATCAATAAAACAAAACAACGGAAGCAGATATAAAAGGTCCCTGAATAAGGTTTGTTTAAGAATGATGAATAAAACACACATCTTTCAAGAGGTGCCCATATTGTCAGCCATTAAATGACATGCTCAACTGTTTAAGATCAAACAACCGACAAGCAAATCTGTGATATTGAGCAGAATATTTGCTGTAGCCCATCTTTTTATACCTGGACAAAACAATGTACAAGATGACACTTCCAGTCAGTTACGATCAGAAGCCATGAGATTATTATTGCTTATTATTGTTAATTTTTTGTTTCTTTCTTTGAAGGTTGATAAAATAATACCCAAGTGTTCTATTGGTACTCGGGTAAATTTAATAATCTTATAAATCATCCAAAGTGTGAATGGATTTCTAAGAGAAGACTAAAAAGGAAAAACGTTAGCAATAAAAATAAATTAACAAAAGAAATAACTGAATTAAATTGATTTTATTTATGAAGAAATACACATTTTATCTTATATAATTATTATTAGCAAACGTGATCCGTTGAAGTCTTGCTCACATTTCATTGAGAAGTAAATAATTTTGGGGTGAATTCCATTAAAGGTCAACAAGTTTCTTTAGTAAACACTTAGTGTCAGTATATGAAAAGGCGGTACATGTAGAAGATATCATACATAAACGTGAACAATCCAGAACCGAGTGAGCATCCATTTGGGCCTTGGTAATAAGGTTGTGATATGGATTTTGTTTGAAGGAAAATGTTGAATAAGTTGTCAAATCCTTAATATCTTTTTCTGCAGTAGAAAAAAAAGCAAGAGAAAACACAAGAAATATAACAACATAAATGAATCTGTTTCACTTCGTTGGAAGGTACAAGGGAAACGAATGGATATGGTCTATTGATTCGATAGATCGATTTTATTAATGTTCCGTTTGGACATCTTTAGAGTAGTGCGAGTATGGAGTGAGATCCTGAATGTTGTATAATCTAGAAATGAAAGATTGGGGATAATAATTGATGCAGGATGTGATCTGGTTGGTGTAATAGCATGTATGACGGGAGAAGGAGAAGTGGCATGTGGCTGGGTATCTCGGGGAGAGGAATTATAAATTTACTGCTAATATATTTAACTAAGAATTAGGACTGTAAGTAGAAGAAATAATGCGATGAAGAAGAGAGCGACATTAATTTCTCTTATTTTTTCGACAAGAACTGGAGACAGAAGATCAATGAATTAAAGATGAGAAACAAGAAAAAGAAAAAAAAAGCACACAAAAAAATAAGCAAAAATAGGTCTTACTGTCAACGAAATAATAAGAGTCGAAAACTCTTATACCACATCCCACAGAGTTAATCTTGTCCAGTGTATTTGACTGTTTGAAATCATTCCAAAGTTCTGAAATGGAATCAAAATAGTTTCTTATTCTTCTGATGGTCTTAATATCTTTCGTGATTTCTTTAATATTAATCAAGAAATCCTAATCTCTTTAATGCAATCGACTTCCCTATTTATATATAAGACAATTTTATATAAGAAATCATTACTTCTTTAATATATGTTGAGTTTTATTTACTATCCTTTATTTCTAGTAATAACTCAAGGCCCCAGGTATGAAGGGACTGACGTTTATAAAGATTCTAGCTTCTTTCGAAATGTACTTCAAACATGTCTTTGTATGTATAACGGTATAATTGTAACGGGAAAGGCGTAACAGGCACGATGTAGCAAGTTGCTTGTAACACGTAGAGATGTGACAAGTTGGCGAAAGACTGTGCATTGCTTAGATAATATTTCTGGATGCACTGCAAAGAACTGCTGTAGATTTTACTTACGCGGTTCTGCAACTGCGACGAGTGGGAAGTAAACACAAAATTTAGTTAGTTTTGATGGATAATCTATTACCATGGCAGTTGTTAATAGTGATCCCTAACTTGAGGGGGATAAATGGGGCGAAGCTCCCGAGAAGGTGTCATAGTTAACTGTTTGGAAGTTGCAGAGGAAAGAGAATATTTTTCTCTTGGTATCTCGAATTTATTGCAGTACTAAAGTCAAGTTAGACCATTGACAATAGACCGGATTGGGTTAACAAGATTAAACCCTGTCTCATCTAAAATGGTGGCGATTTAAATAGGTAAAACGAATGAATTCTAAACATAAACGGCGAGAACAATATAAACAAGCGTGAAGATCGAGGTTTCGATTCTTGGTAAGGAGTCCGGTGTATATGTCTTACAAATATAATTAGTCCGCATTGGAGTAGGAAAAATGATTTTTTTTCTGGAACAGTTCAGAGAAGCCTGTAGAATAGATCGGAATTAATTTTAATATGTTATCTGCAATGCTAAAGCGGCGGACTGACCGAATCGTTAGCATGCCGGACGAAATGCTTAGCAGCATTTCGACCGTCTTTACGTTCCGAGTTCAAATACCGTCGAGGTCGACTTTGTCTTTCATCCATTCGGGGCCGATAAACCAGGTAGCAGTTGGATACTGAGGCCGATGTAATCTGTTAACACCACCCCTGAAATTGCTGGCCTTGTGCCAAAGTTTGAAACCAATGCATTGCATGCAATGTATATCAGAGAAAAAAACCCAGAGGATTCATTTTCATGATTTTTATTTAAAGAAGGGGGTGGAGGGGTGAGAGAGCGTGTAGATTGTGTTATTATGTCTATGTTAATTTTCTTTTTTAAAACTTAATCAAATGAGAAGAATTAACAACCATGAAAGATTGCAGGACTTTCGATAAGAGGAAGAAAATATGTCACACTGGTTACCATTAATGGCACGTGAGATTTCCTTCTAACTTCCTGTTGGACTGGAAGTTTGTGGCTTCAGCGGATTCTCGAGTTCTTGTGCTTGCTGGTGCATCAGCCGCAAACAATGCATGTGTATATGTGAGAGCTATGTGTGTGTGTGTGTGTGTGCGTGTGTGTGTGCGGTATGTGTGTGTATGCTGTGTGTGCGTGGATTAAATCTTCCATGCTGAATCCCTTCTGTTGCATCACCTAACAAACAAAGAAATTTTGGAAGGGAATTTGCAGTAAGAAGCAGCGTATCTATCACTGAAATGAAGCAGGAAATTCTGAATGAGCTTGCAGTTATAGGGCATACAAATATGAATGATAGAGAACCACTTCATAAACTCTCAAATGCACACCAACATAAAACACAGATAAAAATTGGCAACTGCGTTACACAAGAAATCATACAACAAATAAACCCAAGCTTAATAATAAGTTAAATGAAATTATTTACACTGTTGCTAAGGTAATCGAAAGACTCTGTTTAACACCCCAAAAGCCAACAATACCAAATTGGAAAAGAAAATCAAACAGGAGGAGTAGAATTGAAACTGAAATTGAATCATTGCGAAGGGAGATATCAATATTAACTGAGATAATCTTTGGAAATGATGTAAGATCAAGAAAAGGCAGGAAGATTTTGAGAAAATATGGACACTCAACAAGAGAAGGTCAGCGAAAGAAACACTTAAACAAAAAGTTCAAGCAAAAGCTCAGAGAATACGCAGATTTGAGAAAAGAATCAAATACTACAAGCAAAATATAATGTTAAAATCCAATGTCAAATCATTTTACAGGGAATTAAGGAACGAAAAAGTAACCATTGAAAATCCACCCCTAATAGAAGAAGTTGAAAACTTTTGGAAAGGGATCTGGAGTGATGAGAAACCATGCAATGAAAATGCAGAGTGGATCAAACGCACCCAAGATGCCTACAAAAATCTACAAGAACGGATATAGGAAGACATCTCAATCGCCGACCTATGGAACTATGGAACACAAAGCTTCAATTATATCATTCTAATGGAGTATTGCGCTCAAACAACATTAGCATAAACTGTGGCATTTTCCAAGATGACTCATTTCGCCACTAATTTTCTGCATAGCACTAATACCACTCTCAAGTGAACTGAATAGAATAGGATATGGCTACAAAATTGACAACAAGAAAATAAGCCAATTATTTTTATATGGATGATTTAAATCTATATGGCAAAGATGATGAAGAGCTTGAAGGACTACTACATACCGTGAAAGGATTCAGTGATGATATTGGGATGGAGTTCGGCATTGAAAAGTGTGCCAAAGCCACTTTTAAGAAAGGGAAATTGATAAAGTTAAGTTCAATCGAATTAGATGTCGAAACAGTAATAAAGGAACTTGAGCAGGAACAAACCTATAAATACCTAGGAATAAATGAAGGCTCTAGTATCCAGCATGCAAGCATGAAAGAGAAGGTTAGGAAGGAATGTTTTAGAAGAGTTCGAGCATTCCTGAAGTCTGAGCTGAATGCATATAATAAGGTGTAAGCTATAAATCCCTTTGCAGTACCAGTTGTTCTTTATAGCTTCAATGTGCTAAACTGGAATACCAGTGAAATAATGAAAATTGACAGAAAAATCCGCAAGCTACTGACTTGTAATAAGATGCACCATCCAAAGGCAGACGTGGATCGCCTTTACCTTCCCAGAGCTCAGGAAGGTCGAGATTTGAACCAGCTTGAACTTACGTACAAAGCCACCACAATCGGACTGGTCAAATACCATGAAGCAACCAACGATTGGATGCTAAAACTTGTTGGAAAACATGAAAGACCGAAAAAACATCACTCTATTTTCAAAGAGAGCAAAAAATTCGCTACTGATCTCTTAGATACCTACAAGATTGATCAGGCTGAAGGAAATGCGCCAACTGCTGCTGCAAAGAAAATAAAATTACTTGCAAAGACAAAAGCACATGAAAAATTAGCTAGCAGATGGGAACAGAAACCTCTGCATGGCAAGTATGTGACCTGTAACAAACAAGCTGATGTCGACCAGAAACATACGCATCAATGGTTACGAAGCTCAGGGCTAAAAGCAGAGAGTGAAGGTTTCGTATTAGCTGCTCAAGACCAAAGCTTATTAACCCGGAACTACCAAGCCAATGTGATGAAAAATGGAGCTGACCCAAAATGCCGATTCTGTAACGATAAGATTGAAACAATAGACCACCTAATCTCAGGGTGCAGAATATATAAGCTAAGCTAATATATATAATATATATAAGCTAATAAACCGGATATTATTATAAAAGATTAGACGAAAAAGGCGTGTTTATTAATTGATATGAGTATTCCTTGCGATCACAATATAGCGGCGAAAGAATCTGACAAGATCAGTAAATATAAAGACTTGCTAATAGAAATTGAAAAAATGTGGCATCTCAAGGCGACTACAGTACCAGATTGTAGGATCTCTAGGAATGATAAAAAAAGGTACTGAAACCTATTTGAAAATGATACCAGGCTTACCATTCCTACATGAAGTGCAAAAAATCGTGTTAACTGGAACGGCTCATGTACCGAGAAGGGCATTATCGCTGTGAAAACAACATCTATTCATGAATTTATTTATTTATTAATTTTTTAAATATATATTTTACCTGTGAATTTGCGTGTGTAATCTGGGAATGCATACAATGAGCTTCTCTGCCCAAGGTGTACGGAAAACACTCGGCGAGAAACGGAAGAAAATTTGAAGAAAGAGAAAAATGATAATAATAATAATAATAATAATAATAATAATAATAATAATAATAATAATAATAATAATAATAATAATAATAATAATAATAATAATAACCGCGTTACCCAGTAGGGAACCAGACTGGGGTCGAAAAGTTTGCTGCTGGAACAAACTCTCAAAAAGACGATCTACCAGGTGACCAGAACCAGAATACTTCTAACTCTGGACTTGTAGTGACACCACCAAAAACACCACCTAAAGCAAAACGTATAAAATGGACCAGAGAGGACTATAGAGATGTGTTGAAAGCTTTTTATACAGCCCAACTAAACCCAAACAATAACCTCAGTGTACAAACATACATCTCATGGAGAAATTCAGTAGGCGATGACGTACGTAGATATATAGACGCAAATAAATTAAGTAATGTACGCAGAGATATAATTAAAAACAAAAGACTAACTGACGCTGAAATTGACAAAATTAGGACACTAATAGCTCATGGTAGACCAAAAGAAAACAGCAACAATGTAGACGAAATAGGTAACAGTAGCACAGAAGCCAGTGTACAAGCGGCAAATCAACTTCCCAATGGGGAAGTTAAACAAAGAATAGCGAAGACGAGAGATTTGAAAAAAGAGGAGAACGTAGACCTTCCTCAAGAAAACCAAAATAGATATGACATAGAATTTGAGGTGAATAATAGAGAAAAGATTATGGAAGCAAATGTGGACATTAAGAGAGAACTCGGCAAGATTGAGCTCACTGACATGGTTAATAGAGAACCACTACCAAAGTTTTCAAATGGCACAAGAAATAACAACACAATCATGACATATAACGTTGCCCTAGGACAGATCTTAAGAAATAAGGGGAATGATTTGACAACCTTAAATAATCTCATTTATTCCACTGCTAAAGTAGTAACTACCCAACTAGGTATTAAGATGACAAAGAAAAAGGCCAGGCATGTCAATGAACCTCCTAAGTGGAAAGTAGCGATACAAAAAGAGATTGAATCTCTGCGGGCGGATGTTTCAGTTCTCGATGAGCTTGCTAGAGGAGTGAATATTAAGCCGAGAAAAGCTAGAAAAATCAAGCAAAAATATAAAATCAAAGATCTCATAAACCTCCCTGCAACTAAGGAACTGTTGAAACAACGGATACAGTTGAAAGCTCAACGGCTTAGAAGGTATGACAAAAGAAACAAATTTTATCGACAAAATAAATTTTTTAAGACAGATGCAAAGACATTTTATAGGGAAATTGGCAAAAATAAAATACACATAGAAGATCCACCTAAGATTGAGGAAGTGGAGGAGTTCTGGAAGAAGGTATGGAGCAACGAAAAAGAGTTTAATGCTGAGGCTGACTGGATAGAACGTGAGAAAGAGAGACTGGATGAACTTGAAGAACAGAAATGGGAAGCAATAGGAATAGAGGAGCTAAGGTGTGTCCTTAGGAAGGCTCACAAATGGAAAACCCCAGGACTGGATCGGATCCCTAACTTCTGGCTGAATTGTTTGACAGAGGTACACGAACATCTCGCTGCATCTCTGTCTGATGTCATTCAGAACCCAGAGCAAATACCTGCTTGGCTGACTGAAGGAACCACCTACCTATTACCTAAAACCGAAGACACAAAAAACCCAAAGAATTACCGGCCAATAACATGTCTCAACACCACCTACAAAATCCTCACATCCATAATAACGGAGAGAATGTACGCTTTCCTTGAACAAAATTCTATCCTTCCACAAGCTCAAAAAGGTTGTAAAAGAAACTCTTATGGGTGCAAAGACCAATTGCTCATAAACAGAATGATTGTAGAGAATTGCCGGAGCAAAAACAAAAACCTGAGTATGGCATGGATAGACTACAGGAAAGCGTATGACAGTGTCCCACATAAATGGATACTCAAGGCCCTTGAGATATACAAGATCTCCCCTGTCGTCTCAAAATTCTTAGAGAATAGCATGACCATGTGGAACACACGTCTCTTTCTAAGCCATAGTAATGGGATGAGCCAGTCCAACAGCATCAACATCAAACGAGGCATCTTTCAAGGTGACTCCCTCTCTCCATTACTTTTTTGCATGGCACTGATCCCACTCTCAAACGAATTGGATAGTGCCAGATATGGGTACAAAGTTTTTAGCAAGTTAATAAACCACCTTTTTTATATGGACGATCTAAAGCTGTTTGCCAAGAATGACCAAGAGCTAGAAGGGCTGCTAACAACTGTTAAAGAGTTTAGCAATGATATCGGAATGGATTTTGGCCTTGATAAGTGTGCTAAAGCAACTTTTGTAAGAGGCAAGCTCAGGCAAACAGCTTCTGTTAAATTAGATATTGACACTACCATCAAGGAACTTGACCCACAAGAAAGTTACAAATACCTAGGAATCAACGAAGGAGATGGTATACATCATGCTACTATGAAGGAAAAAATAAGAAAGGAGTACTATAGGAGAATAAGGCTTGTACTGAAGACTGAACTCAACTCCAAAAATTGCATTGAGGCCATTAACACCCTGGCACTTCCAGTAGTCCAGTACAGTTTTAACATCATTAACTGGAACCTTACGGAACTCCAACGCTTGGACAGGAAGACAAGAAAGTTACTGACATCCAGGAGCATGCACCACCCTAAGGCAGATGTAGACCGCTTGTACCTACCTAGAAGCAGCGGGGGGAGAGGAATGATGCAATTAGAGCTGTGCTATAAGACCTCTACTGTAGGAATGAACAGGTACCTATCTAGTACAAAAGACTGGATGCTGCGACTTGTGTGTGAACACGAAAGCAGCAAAAAGCTGCATTCTATTGTCAAGGAAGCTTATAAGTTCGAAAGGGAACTAGGTATTAACCTTGAATCAGGTGAAGAGCCAGAAACCACTGCTACCAAGCAAGCAAAGCGAATCAGGCAGACTGCAAAAAAGAACGGGCAGAATCAAATTGAGAGGCGGTGGAGCCAGAAGCCCCTGCATGGACAATATATTCTCCGAAGCCAAAGACCAAGCAACAACCCATCAGTGGCTGAAGAGTTCTGGATTGAAAGCAGAGACTGAAGGCTTCATAATGGCAGCACAAGATCAAAGCTTGTTTACCAGAAATTACCAGGCTAACGTTCTCCGAAACGGTACTGACGCTAAATGCAGATTCTGCGACACATTTGACGAAACAATAGACCATCTCGTTTCGGGATGTCCTGTGCTGACACCAAACGAATACAAAAATCGCCACGATAGGGTAGGACAGTATATACATTGGAAGATATGTAAACACTACAAATCCGACACTCCTGCTAACTGGTATGAACACCACCCTCAGCCAGTTGTTGAAGGTAAAGATGTCACCATCCTCTGGGATTTTCCAGTCAACACTGACAGAACGATCAAGGCTAATCGACCAGACATAATTGTTAAAGACAGGGAAGAAAATACCTGCAGACTAATAGAAGTAAGCGTCCCCACTGATAAAAATGTATCTGTCAAGGAATTTGACAAACTTAGTAAATATAAGGACCTGGAAATCGAAATACAGAGGATGTGGAATCTTAAAACAAAAACTGTTCCTGTTATTGTAGGTGCCCTAGGTATGATAAAAAAGGGATGTCAGAAACACCTAGACAATATCCCTGGAAAACCATGTCTCAAGGAAATCCAAAAGATTGTGCTAACAAGTACTGCCCACATCCTTAGAAAAACCCTATCAATGTAAATGTTTGTGTTTGTATTACATGGAGATATTTCTCTACTTCCCCTCCCCAAGCTTTCAGCTATATTTCAACAACTCTTAACCTTCACTTGCCCTAGGGCGCTGGGTGTGCCCCGGCAGGTGATTGCATCAAACATGCAGATTAAAAGTAAATGACAATGATAATAATAATAATAATAATGATAATAATAATAAAGAGAGCTTAGCCATGTCATGGAACGATTATCACCATAAACAGAACACTTCCAAACAGGTTGTTCACAGATAACTGGAGTTGTCTGGTGAAGAACGCAACTCCAAGGGAATTCCGGCAAATAGGCTGCACAGAATAGACAGAATGTTCACAGAGGAAGACGAACAGAGGCTAGATCTCCGCCATACACACATGAGCTGTGGAAAAGAGGTGTCTTCAACTATGATACTGGACATGTCTATGTTTCTGAAAAAATATTTTCAATTGGCACCATGTCCAAAATTTGTGTCAATTGGAATAAATAGAAGCAAGACATTTACAACTTTCGGTTCCTGTAGAAAAGTAATTCCCTCCGTCGTTCTTGCCGATCCATCAGAGTCCCTAAAACGGCTTCTTACTATCATTACCGAGGAATCCATGTACTGTCTTGCAGAGCATCAGTAAATGTAACATTGATTTTCCTTGGCAGCCAACGTCATCATTGTTGAGGGATTCAGGCAGTACTTTAAAGATGATGAATTCCCTTTCTCTAGGTAAGTCTGGCACAAGATCGTTTCACGCCACCACTCTTCAATAAAGATCCCCGGTTGCTGCTGGGTTTTGAGGATGATTCAAAGAGACAGGGTCGTAAAAGAAATACCATCTCCCCGGGCACAACATTTGACTTGGTTCTCGAACTTCAAGACAGGTTCTATTAAAAGAATTGGTCTGTCAGCAGTTTGAAGCATACTTTTGTGTCTGTACACACTTCGCTGTTTCAAATTGTCTTTCAACGCAAGAAGCGAATGGAGAAAATTCCCGCCATCTGAATGCAATAATCATACAGTCGGTAAGAAAGGGACAAGAGTTTTTGAGATGAGTGAGTTCCCGGTGATTGCAATTATGTGGTTGAGTTGGTGGGACTGTCGATGCATACTCAATCGTGTGCATCTATTCACATAAGAATCACAGATGGAGTAGTTTGGGAATGTTTTACAAATCTTCACTGTGCCACTAAAACATTGGATTTGGACAATCCGCGTCAGTTTTTCTTTTGCTCTTTCTCTGTGAAACCGAGTATTTATAGGTTTTTCTGCAAATGTGCAAAATTTCTGCTACATAATCTAATGCATTTCTGATGAAAGGTGCAAACGAGACTTTATGGTCAGGGTACAAGAGCTGTAAGTTTGCCTTAAATGTTCTATCTTCCTAAGACTTTTGATTGTACATACACATCCGCTGGTCAGCTGACCCCTGCAATAGTGCATGACTTTTTTCCCCTGAACCACAGAACAATATCAGGTCTGCTATATTTGCACCGAACTGATGTTTTTAGGGGGTGGGGAGTTCCACCAGTATTCCTTGCTTTCAAAAGGTCTGATTACTTGCTGGTTCTAACATGGCTTTGATCTATACGTCCGAGCAGTCCTTCCTATGGGTAGCATCGTAAATAGTCTTTGCAACTATATCATGCCTCAGGGGCACGTAGAATCTCGTAGGCATTTTGTCGCAACTGCTGATGATGTGGGTGACATCTTTCACACTGGTATAGCAGAGCCGACATTTTCCATCACAGCATGGAGGTTTGGTGCTATCTTCGTCCCTATTGCTCATCGATTATTTAGTAGTTATCTGTACGTATGAGTGTGTGCGTGTGCATGTATGTATCTATATATGAATGTGTGTATGCATGCATTTATGTATGTGTGTATGTATGTATGCATGCATGCATCCATGTATGTATGTATGCGTACATACATGTATGCATCCATGTATGCATGCATGAATGATGCATGCATGTATGCATGTATGTATTTATGTATGTATGTCCCTCTATCAATCTATCTATCTATCTATCTATCTATCTATCTATCTATCTATCTATCTATCTATCTATCTATCTATCTATCTATCTATCTATCTATCTATCTATCTATCTATCTATCTATCTATCTATCTATCTATCTGTGAATCTAATTTGGTAATGTGTCCGTACCTTTATATGAAGTTAGACTTAACCAATCGATATATTTTTGAAGGTGGTGCCTAATCTCGTCCAACTGACTGTGTATAATTCCAACAAAATAAATAAATAAAAACAAGAAAATGACGCCCTTACCTCTGTTTATTTCGGTGTAAATGTAATCCTTTTGAAAACGCAACTGAAATATTGTATGATCTTTAGTTGACAACTGGCATCTTTTCTTATTAAAGTAATAGTCAAACGACCGGCAATTTGGTTTTACTTTGCATTTATGCAGACATTGTTTGTAATTAGAAACATTAAAGACACCCAACTGATTGTTTGAACTTAGAACAGTTTTGTAAATCAAATCCAAAGGACATCTTCCTGTAAGAAGAAGAAAATAGATAAATCAATGTTGTTTTTTGGAGTTTTTCGTAATGGTGGTGGGACTATTTCACGGTGAATGGTTTTATTAATTTAGATTAACGAGTAATAATTAATAGATATCAATATTGTGTAAAGAGATGATGATGATGATGATGATGATAGTAATAATAGCAACAGCAACAACGACAACGACGACGACGACGACGACGACGACAACAACAACAACAACAACAACAACAACAATAATAATAATAATAATAATTATAATAATAAGGGTGTCTCAATGAAACATGTGCGAAACACACGCGATATCAACACCGGAAAGTTTACAAATTATAAAATATAAACGGACGAAAATAGTACATAAATTGAGTAATTACGCATACACTCGAATGTCTATACAAACATATATACATTTTGATACCCTTAGGACTACACATACATCCCAAAGTTATTGTACGCACTAAGTGAAATTTACAGGATACACACTCACGTACACGAAAGAACGTGTCACAAACCATGCAAAAACAAAGCCAACTTGCATTGTTTTTCTTATTTTATTTTCATTTTTTCGAACTAACACAGACAGAGTGAACCTTTCATAAGTTTAAAAAACACAACAAAAAAAAACTATGTTCGGAGATAAATCTATAAAAAAAGTAACAAACGAATACGGATCTGCTAGCCTTAAGAAGCTACGCTACGAACAATGTTTACATGCAGAGAACACGAAGTCAGTGTTGTCGCAAAAAGTTGACCCTAAACTGACAGATCCGCCTCCTAATGTAAGCGTCGAAGCTCGTCATGCCTTACAGTTAGCAAAACAAATTACAAACCGCAATGGTCATCAATCGGTTTACAAAAGACCACATACCCGAATATTGAACCAGATTCGAGTTGAAAAATCAGCTACCGGTTCAAATCTTCCCGACACACAGGAGCTGGACGTAACTCACAACCGGAATATTCCAACAGATCGCCATCCATACCCGTCATCAAATATCCAAAAGAAAAAGAATGAAAAATGGTCTAGGGATGATAATAAAGAAGTTCTTGCGGCCTACTACCATGCCATATATTTCCCCACAGACAAATCTAATACTGTACAAGCATACTTAAACTGGAGACAGAAACATCCTGAAGTAAGACCCTACATAGACAGTAACAAACTTGCCAATGTCAGAAGAAACATTATAAAAAAAAAATTACTGACTGAAGTAGAGATTGACCAAATTAGACAAGCAGTAAAGGATAAAAACAACGAAGCCGTAGTTAAAGAAGATAATACAGAGGAAATAATTATAGACCAGCTCAGGGCTGATAAAAACGTAGTAAGGATTGAAAGAGTTAGTATAATTGATAGGCAATGTGAAATACTCCCTGAACCAACCATAAACACTAAGACAGATGAACATCAAATAGATGAAGAAAGTCACACAAATATTGACCCAACAAAACTACATGAGCTAAAAAAATCAAATCACTATTGAATGGCTGAAAATTAAAGAAACCAGTATAGATGAACGCGATACACTCCCTAAAATCCGCAACTCTAACAAAAACATGAAAATAATTGGTAAAATCCGCCTTGCACTTAAGGATATAATTTCAGCTAATGATGTTGATATCACAGATCTCAACCACCTGTCCTATGCATCCGCGAAAATCTCAACGATTCTATGTGGAGAAAATATTAGAAAACGGTAACATTCCCACAAAAAGCCTTCTTGGCAAGAGCGTATCCAACAACAAATTAAACTACTTAGGTCTGACATTGAAAGTTTGAAAAACCTCAAGGTTGACAAGACTACCAACCTAAAAACACCCCAAAATTAAAGATAAAAATATAATATGCAAACTATACTTGATATTGATGCCACCATAGAAACCATCAAGCAAAAGGTATGTGCTAAAGTTGCCCGCATAGCGATGAATGAAAAGCTCGTTAGATTCTTCAAGGACAACAACATGTTCAAAAATAACCCCAAGAATTTTTACAGGAAGATAGGGAAAACATCAGTTACTGTAAAATCTGTACCATCAAAAGAAGAAGTGCAGTGATTTTGGAATAAAATTTGGGCAGAAGAAAAAACACACAACGAAAAGGCCCCCTAGATTGATAGAATATCTACAGACTTGGACTCCTTAGAGGAGCAAAAGTGAGAGGGTGTCAAGGTAGAAGATATAAGATCTACTTTCAGCAGGTCAAGCAAATAGAAGTCTCCAGGAAGGGATAAAATTCTTAACTTCTGGTTGAATGCCTTCCCAGAGAGCCATGAACTGCTAATAGAACTTTACAACGATGTTTTGCAACACCCTAGTAGGATGCCTTCTAGGCTAGTTAATGGTTTAACATTCCTGCTTCCAAAAAGTGAAGAAAGAAATGAACCAAAAAACTATAGACCCATAACTTGCTTAACAGCTATGTATAAAACGCTAACATCTGTCCTGACTGAATATACCTATAGTTTTTTACAGACAGCAGCATATTCCCTAATGGACAGAAAGGATGTAAACGTGGATCCTATGGTTGTAAAGATCAACTACACATCAATAAGATGATGTTAGAAGATTGTCAATAACCTGGATAGACTATAAAAAGGTTTTTGATAGCCTACCACATAGCTGGATGAAGAAATGCCTGGAAATGTATAAAATATTGCCTACTCTGCGAAACTTTTTGTCTGTAAGTATGAGGTCATGGAGAACCACACTAACTTTGAACAGTGACGATGAATATCTAATTGCTGGTGATGTAAAAATTTCATAGGGCATTTTCCAGGGTGACTCGCTATCACCACTCCTCTTTTGTTTAGCCATAATACCTCTCTCAAAATTGCTCAATGACCCACAGTACGGATATAAAATGTTTTATAAAGATATAAATCATCTCATTTACATGGATGATTTAAAGCTCTTTGCAAAAAATGACCAACAACTGAAGGGCTTACTAACGATTGTTAAACAATTCAGTGATAACATCAGAATGCAATTTGGCCTCGATAAATGTGCAAAAGCTACATTTATCAAAGGAAAAATGACAGAAACATCTAACGTTAACCTTGACCGGCAGAATGTCATAAAAGAGTTAGAAAAACTCTGATGACTAGATGTTAAAACTTGTCTTAAAGCACGGAAACAAGAAAGCGTCATACTCAGTAACAAAACAGGCAAAGGTATATCTAAGTGAATTCCAAATACAACAAATCCCAGAATTAGACGAACTGGAAACAAGCACATAAAAACTAAGTGTACGAAAACCCATGCTAAAACCAGTGGTCATCCAGAGACTGCTTGTACATAAACCGCGAGGCAGAGAAAGTGGGATTATGAGGCAAACAGAATGGTAATTGTATGCTGGATCAGGAATGAACCCAGTAGAAGGGGATTCCGACGACGAATGAAAGCAAAATGTAATGAGATAGGACCCTTCGAAACAAGTGAGCAATGGTTAGCCGGCCAGGCAAGAGCAATAAGCGTAAAAGGGTGGTTAACAGACATGGAAAGAGAAGTGATAAAACGAAAAGTAGAATATAGAAATAATACTTCATCAACAGATAACGTGCCCAGTGAGAAGAGAAAAATGAAAGACGGCAGTGAAGAAGTAGAGCGATGTGTAAATGTAGATGCCTTATCAGCAAATGAAGCAAAAGTAATGCGAAGAGCTATATCACAAGAACACGATGATGACTAACAAGACATAATGAGGAAGGGGTAAGGGAAAACTGAACCACTTGCTATTCATGGATGCTATTCATGGAAGCTATTCAAAAACTGAGGCAGGACTGGACTGCCTAGTCCAGTTTGAGCGGATTTTCTCCAATGATATTAAGATGGAATTTGGAGTCTCAAAATGTACTACGAGGATGATGAGACGAGGAAAGCTTGTCAGGACAGAAGGGAAATGATGAAGGCTATTCAAGTTCAATCCAGCTACAAATACCTGTGAATACTAGAGGTAGATGGAATCAAACACCACGATATAAAGGAAAAACAGGACAGAAGGAAATGATGAAGGCTATTCAAGTTCAATCCAGCTACAAATACCTGTGAATACTAGAGGTAGATGGAATCAAACACCACGATATAAAGGAAAAAGACAAAAAGAGAGTACCTGAGGCGGGCGAGAAAGATGTTTGCTTCAAAACTGAATGCCAGAAACAGAATTTCGGCAATAAAGTCGCGTGCAGTGGCAGCAGTTTGGTATGGCGCTGGAATCCTCAAGTGATCAGAGGAGGAACTAAGTCAAGAAAGCGCCTAACCATGCATGGAGCCCATCATCCGCGGGCAGACACTGATCACCTATACATGAAGAGAACAAATGGAAGAAGGGGACTGATAAGTGTGGAAGACTGCGTGCATATTGAAGCCGAAAGCTGAATGAGATACCTAGCTAGTGTCAGTTGGAAACGAGGGTGCACTAAAAGCAGAGAAAAAGGGAAAACAAGAGGACAAAAAGGACATGAAGAAGAATTACTGAAGTTGCTGGAAAAATAGTGAAATTGGCCAATGAAAGGAACTCGCTTAAGGACAGCACTTCCCTGCCCACTCTCACTTTCTCTCATGTCTTTCAGCCTTGTTCATCAAACAACGTCTTTCACCACAGTCACCGGGCAGAGAGAAACTGCTTTACCTATGCGATTGAAGTAGAGCGGCGGTGGGATAATCACTACAGACTCGACCGACTGACGGATCCATCCCATCTGTTCGACATAACTCAGCAATACTCAGACAGTGAACGAGGGCGTGCAAACAGTCTCGTCACTCTGCGCGCCCCGCGGACAAGCTCGTCTGTAGAGTTTATCGCGAACTAGTAGCGCCGCTTGGTAGCACTTTCAGGCCAAAGACATCTGGAAAATATCCACGATAGTTCCCGAACGGAAACTCCTACGGAACAGACACACCAGTTCGTTCTCGTCGGCGCTCAGAGCGTCCCGAAGAACATCGTCACTCTTCCCCGCCACTAATTTATCTATAAATATATAAAATGCTTTGTATATCTGTCTGGTCCCAATGCATTCTCAAACAGCTCAACCGAATCAAATCAAACTATACATGGCAATACTATCAGACCCCAGGAGTGTCAAGATGTAATTTCTTTGAATTCAAACAATGCAGCACTGGCGCTGGTTCCGTATTACGTCCCAAAACTCGTAAAATAAGAGTGAAACCTTCGACGGAGTAAGTTATAAACAATTTCACTTTTAATAGGAAAAATTAAAGTGCAACATTCGACAGAGTAAGTTATACAGTTTTACTTGTAATACACTGTGTATGTATATATATATATATATATATATATATATATATATATATATATATATATAACGGGAAGCTTTATGAAAATAGACAAAAGACGAAGGCAGGTGGAAAACAAACGAACAATTGTATTAGTATGGCGCTCAGGAAATATAAATAAAACAAGTCTTTAACGTTTCGAGCCTACGCTCTTCAACAGAAAGATACACAGAGAGAAAAAAAACACAGAAAGAAGGAGAGAAAAAAAATGCGTGCAGTAGCTAACGAATCAACATGGCGATCTGATTTCGGCCAGAGGTCAAAGATCAAACATGAGACGCGAGAGCGAAATAAGGGGAGATAATAGGGTTGATAATAGGGTTGATAATAGGGTTGAAGGACCAGCTAATAGTGCGTAGGAGGGGTCTGGACGTGTGTATGTATAGGGTTATATATATATATATATATATATAATATATATATATACATATATACAGGGTGTCCCCAAAAAATGTATACACACCTTAAATAATTGTAAATTTGGGGTTTATTATAATTCGAATAATTTTCAACATGTAAAAGAATTTACAAATATCATTCTATTGTCTTGTTATCGCATGTTCTCAAACTGATGTCCGTTCTGCTCCAGACACTGCTGACAACGCGAAGCGATGGAATGGCATACATCATGGAACAATTCCCTTGGGATATTCGTACATTCATGTTCAATAGTTGCCCTCAATTGAACGACTGTTGCAGGTTTCTGTGCGTAGACTTTGTCCTTTAGGTATCCCCTTAAAAAGAAGTCTAGTGGTGTGATGTCTGGTGAACGTGGAGGGTATTCGACAAAACCTCTCCGTCCAATCCACCTATTTGGCAAGATCCCATCAAGAAAGGATCTAACATCGCGATGGTAGTGTGGAGGTGCCCCATCTTGCTGGAAATAAAACTCTTCCTGTTCAAAGTTCTCTCTAATGCTTGGCATGACAGACTGTTGCAGCAAGTGTATACATTTTTGGGGGACACCCTGTATATATATATACATGTGTGTGTGATTATATGTATGTGTATATATATATATACATGTGTGTGTGATTATATGTATGTGTATATATATATATATATATATATATATATATATATATATATATATATATATATATACGTATGTATACATATGTATATGTACGTATATACATATGTACGAGGGGCGTTCAATAAGTAATGCTCCTGACCCACTTGCATTTATTTGATTTAGCTGAAATTTTGCATGTACAATTATTTATATCTTTATAAATTAAGTGGCAAATTACAGCTCTGAACTAATTGTGGTTTCTGATTTACAGGTGTTTGAACTGAGTCAAGTGTGAAATGGAGACTGTTGAGTGTCGAGCAGTGATCCGGTTTTTGTATTTGAAAGAACGCACACCACGGGAAACTGTTGATGAAATGAAAGTAACTTATGGTGATGATGCCCTATCATATGACCTTGTAAAACGCTGGCATCGTGAATTCAAACATGGTCGGAACTCTGTGGAAACAGCTCCCAGATCTGGTCGCCCCCTTCTGCCATTGATGAGGCATCTGTCCGTCATGTTGAGGCTGCCATTTTGGAAGATCGACGCATAACTATTCGCCAAATAGCCCATGAGGTCAAGATTAGTACCGGGTCTGTGGAAACTATCATTCATGACCATTTGCATATGCAAAGGGTGTCTGCCAGATGGATTCCCAGGTTGCTCACATCTTTCCAGAAGCAAAAACGTGTCGATTGCTCGAGGATGAATTTGGAGATGTGCCAAGAAGATGAGTCAAAATTTTTCAAAAGACTGATTACACAGGATGAAACCTGGGTCCATCACTATGATCCAGAGACCAAAGCCCAGTCAATGCAGTGGACACACCATGACTCACCTCCTCCAAAGAAGGCAAGGGTGCAGCCCTCTGCTGGCAAGGTAATGCTCACAGTCTTCTGGGACCAGGACGGAGTACTGATGACAGATTTCCTGCCAAAGGGTGCCACAATTACAGGAGCCTATTATGCTTCACTTTTGAGGAAGTTAAGAGAAGCTATCAAAATCAAGAGGCGGGGCAAGATCAGCAAAGGCATCCTCTTCCTTTAGGACAACGCTCCGGTCCACAACTCGCGTGTCGCCAGATCAGAAGCACAGGCGTACGGCTATGAACTCATCCCCCTGCACCCTCTAATTTTCATCTCTTCCCAGCCATGAAGTTGTTTTTGAAAGGAAAGCGTTTCCCAGATGATGCAGCCTTGATTTCTGAAGTCACGTCGTGGTTGGAGGACCAAGCCGGGATCTTCTACAAAAATGGTCTCCAGAGCTGCATCAAACGATGTGTGAAATGCGTAACTCTGGGTGGTTCCTATGTAGAAAAAGACTAATAACTGTGCCAAGTTTCGTTGCTCTACTGCTATGGGAAGTGGGTCAGGGGCATTACTTATTGAACGCCCCTCGTATGTATATGTGTGTATACGTATCCATGTATATGTATATATGTAGATATATACCTATGAACCTAACATCTATATTGTTATATGATATATTGTTTCACTTTTATACTTTTAGTTTTAATTCTAGCTACGACGGCGTTACATTTTCTACGTGACTGTGTATCTGTCTGTGAATGTATGTTTTTGAGTGTATAAGTGCGTATATGTCACACAGTGTATGTGTATGTATTTTTCCGCGTTAGGTACGTTATTAAACATACTATATGTATGTGAGGGTTGGTCAGTGTTAATACGAATTTTCTTTTCATTTCGATTGAATAATAATATTTCATAGAGATAATCTTTCTGTTTACAGAGATGTACTTGCATAGCAAATGATTTGATCTGTGATCATCTGCTCAGAACATTATATATATATACACAACTGTCGACGGAGTAACAGTTATATATACTTGAACAGATACACATATCAGTAAATAAATATACATTTACATGTATATGCTCATTCACACATACGTATATGCATGCATGCGCATTTACACATGTACATACATACATGCATGCATACCTACACACATACATGCATGAGCACATATATATCATGAACTAACTGTTACTTTCTCAGATGCAGCACGAAGTCTTGTCAGTGAACAGGTCGCAGTTTCAAAGCGACGAAAATAATTTGATACAAATGAAATTTAAATATTGAAGTGAAACTAACGCTTTCTGTGTGCTCTTCCACGCTGCAATCTTTCTATTGTCAACAGGACAGTTTATTTTACAACGACAACGACATCACATTTTGTATATGACATACGTAATGATACGTTATTAAACATACACACACATCTATACATATATAACGACAGACATGCGTGAATGTGTGACGGTGTGTGTCTATCTTACTATATGTATGTGAGCGCTGGCCAGTATCAAAACGAAATTTTATTTTCATTTTGATTAAAACAATATAACATTTTATAGAGATAATCTTTCTATTGTCAACAGGTCAACAGGACATTTTATACCACGACGACAACGACATCACATTTTGTAGATGACTGTGTATCTGTTTCTGAGTGTATGTGTGTAAGTGTATGAGTGTGTATATATCTCATAGTATGTGTCTTTCCGTGTTAAGTACGTTATTAAACATACACACATCTACAAAGATATATACATACGTAACGCCTGACATGCGTGAATGTATGTCTGTGTGGCTATTTCAGTATATGTATGTGAGTGTATGTCAGGAATATTTTGTGCCACAATGACGACGAGGATACATTTTGTATAAGTGTATCTGTCTGTGAGTGTATGAGTGTGTATGTGTCTGTGAGTATGCATGTTTCCGCCTTACGTACGTTATGAAACATACACATACATCTACACATACATATACATATGTAACGACTGGCATGCATGAATGTATGTTCGTGAGTTCTAGACGGGAAACTCTTGAAAAAAAGACAATGAGGTGGCAAGGTACAACGTAAATATAAAGATACACGTTTACTGTTCCATTTCCAGTTAATAATTATCGCAGCCGTTGTAAGGTTGCAAGGTATTTACAATTACATATTTATCCTTTCATTAAGAAATTTATCCTATATAAGTAATATATATATATATATATAATTCCTTATCTGTCTGTAATAATTATTGTGGCATTTACCATCAAATTATTGGTTCCATACAAGTGAGCCTATCTCGTCCATTTGCTGATATTTCGTGAGTTTACACTGCATACAAAAATACAGACATACTATATACAAACCACGCGCTAAGCAATTATGCCTTCTTTATGCAAGTGATCCATTACTACATATTCTCATATAACTGCATATGCTCACTTTATGTTTCTAATCCTACAGCTACACCAGAAATCCAATATCAACCCTTCGCCTTCTGCAACATTTCAACAGTTCACTTCCCCGTCGCCGTCTCCCATTGCAGCCCATTTCCGGAATGTACCCATTTCCGGAATACAATATCTCCATTACCTCCATTCATTTGACTGTCAACCATACGAGGGGGTCGTCTGAGACGCAGTGCTGACCGTCTCAAAGGCGAGTATATCCACTAACAACTTTTCGGTGGGTTCAAAAAATACATACCTCCTTCCTCTCCCAATTGTCCATGATAGTCTTTGACATGGAATCCTCCAAATGGACGTATTACATGACACTTAGTTGAATTAGACCATCATTATTTACTCCACAAATATTTTGTTGTCAATGATGCCCTTTCCCGTATCACCTGTTTCAACATAACTGTAATATATATACGAACTCTGCCATTTGAATCCCGAGCAACGCCAGATATCTTAGCTAGTCCTCTATAAATTTCTAAATCGGAACATCCACCGATCCACCGATCTCGACTGGTAGAGTCGGACCTTTTAGCTTTGACTTCATTAAATTCCGCACACTTCTGATTTACTCCTTTTTAAGCTTCGTTTTCATTTCTGTAGTTAGAACTCTGCCAGATTCTAATTCTTCTTGATACTTATAACTCTCTCTTCCTTTCAAATAATTTTAATGTTGGCCATCTGATAATTGGATGCCTTCATTGTTGACCACCTGCCCCCTTCTCATAACTAATATTGCACGCTTATCTGTGCCAAATTCCATGCCTATATCTTTACCCTGTTATGAAATCTATTTCATTTTCATTCTTACTGAAAAGCTAAAAAGCTTCAGATCATCCACGTGATGGGTAATTTTTCCAATACTATTCTGAACTGATACCCTGCTTTTGCCTTCCTTAATACTAAACTGAGGGGGATCAAACATAAAACAAATCTTAGGTCTGACTACTTCTCACTCACTTTCTTTAACCATACGACATCTCCATTATGATTGACTGGCATATCCTAAATATCACACCAGAACTTAGCTTTCTCGTCTTCAGTACTTCATTCTCTATTATTCATTTGGTTATAAAATCTCCTCGGGTCTGTCTCAAATTCTCTAATCTGTTGATACTGATCTATTCTTTTCTGATATCTGGAGAACTTGCCTGCTACCGCTACGATACGCTGTTTCAACGCTTCTATTTTTGTCCCATATCCTTTCTCTTTGACTAAGTATCTTTCATCGGGGCAAGATTTACATCTTGCCTCTCCTAACTTGTTTGTTTTCTAGGCTTCTATTCTCCTCTGATCTTCTCTTAAAGTCTTCATTTTATTTTATAGTCTCCTTTTCCACATTTGTTTTTTTTTCTAATCTTTCCCTGTGAGATATCTAATCTTCTGGTGACTACAACCTCTCCTGTATAAACCAATTAGTTAGTGTCTTCTATATTTTTAGTATCTATCCTCCTGATAATAGAATCTATTTTCCTGGTTACTTCTAGCAGCTTCCTTCTGTTAGTGTCTTTTAATGCTGGCGTTCTTTTTCTTACTTCTTTACTTATTACATCCGGCAACGCATCTAAAATCTTCTGATCTTCCTCTTCTTCTTTGGTTAGAGCTGTATCTCTTATGCTGATGTTTGTCTTCCCCACTGCCACGTCTTTCTTTTCCAGTTCTCTTAATTCTCTTGTGTTCTTTTCTACTTCCAATTCTGTCATCCACTTTCTCCTCCTAATAGCATTAGCTGGATCAACTAATCTCTATCCAGTCACTTTAAACATACCCTTCTCTACCCAAAGTGTTAACATCCGTTTTCTAGAGCCCCTTCTTTTAAGTTCACTTTCTAAGTAGCATTGTATCACTATCCTGTTTTCTTCGCTGGTCCACTTCCTCCTCCCTGCTCTATTATCTGCTGATGCTGTATTACAATGACAGCTGTGGTCAGTCTGCATCTTTACTGATCCACCGCCAAGCGAGAGGCCGTCCCTTAAAGGACCAGCTTCATTTTCGCTGTTACAATCTGAGTTTCTGCCGAAACTCCTGTCTCTCATAAACTGAGGTAAGGTAACGTTCGTCACCATCGTCATCACCACTATTAATGTTCGACATCTGAAACTTTCAAGCAACTTTCTATTGCATCGCTTGTTGCAACTTTGTGCTGGTGGGGTGGTGCGTGCTGCATGTTTTTGTGGGGGCGGGATAATGTTTTGTTATGGGGTTTTGTTTGATCCTGTTGTTGTATTAGTTTTCATATTGTGTGTTTGTGTGGCTTAGGTTTTTCTCTTCTGAACAGATGGAGAGATGAAATAGGCATAAAACCCAGTATAGTGCAGCTGCAGAAAAGTGTCATTGAAGAAAGCTAGCATACTTAGGAAGGTTCTTGCTATCTAAAGCTACTTGTGCGAGCCCGATGTTAGAATTATTTTCTTTTCCAGCAGTCTTATCTATTGAGTGTATATGAATAATAATACTAACAATAACAACAATTATAATAATAATGACAATAATAATATATATTAATAATGTTTTAAAAAGTAGACAGAATGAAACATCAATGAATGGGTCAGGAAGATAAATGATATCATCGGTGATGTCAGGACACCAACAATCTGATAAATGCAATCTCGAAATTTATAGCCCGGAAGATAGATTTGAAAGCCAAAGGTAATGTCAACGTAACCTGAAGGTGGAGAAGGAGAATAACGCAGTCTATAAACGAGGCCCGAGAAGACCAGAACCATGTTAATATTTTGGAACGGAAAAAAGAGAAATGAAGTTCAGTGAGTGAAATATGTTGTGCTAAAGAGAGTATAGGGTGAAGAGAAAGGGAATCAATGATATGATTGAGGAATTAAAACAGAGGTTGGAAGCTAAAGCACATAAACTAAAGTGATATGAAACAGAGAATTGAGCAGTACAGATTAAACAGACTTTTCGAAAAAATCAGAAAATACTCATCAGGAACTGGGAAAGAAAAGGTGAAAAAAGCCGTCCGGATGCTGAAGAAAGAAAAAGTTCGATTCAAACATTAGTCTCAGGAGAAACGACACGAAACTGAAGCAGAGTGGTTAAAGAGACTCAAGAGGAGAATGGAGAGTATCAGCAGAAGAATTTGAGAATAACCGAGCTGATAGAGATCAGTGCGGAAAATTCCTATCCGGAAGCACCTGGCCCAGATGGGGTTCAGAGCTTTTGGCTTAAAAAACTTGACACTGCACAGGAAAACTACGAGACAGATGGGACGAAGTACCGAATAGTGACATCCAAATAATGGCCTGGATGACAATAGGAAGAACGGTACTATGCCAGAAGGGCTCAAGTAAAGGGGATGCAGTTGGAAACTTCCGACCAATATTTTGTTTGCCAATCTATGTGTAAGCTCATGCACTTTGAGCAGTGAAAGTGAAGAAGATTGAGAATATTCACTGAGAATATGCACTTTCAAATCTTCTTCAAAATTGCAGCCGCTTGAAGAAAAATGTTCAGCAACTTCTGTCGACTACTGTTATTGTGTCTGAAATCCTATTTGTGTCCATTAAATATTTTGTTTAATTGTTCTGTTGTGCAACGAACATAAATTGAATTGTGTGCATTCGTGTCATCTCTGCCTGCCGCATACACCAAATGGGAATCTCTACATGTTCCACCTTCTGTATAAATCATAACATTTCTGTGATGATTCCTGATGGAATTGACTTGATTCATTTTGTTGCACAATGAACAGAGCTTACCTCTCTTGCGGCTGTTTTTCAAGACACGCGTAGAAAATAAATCACTCAAAACTTTATTAGAACTTTAACTCTACAAACAAATTATTTTCAACACAACGCTAATCTACATCGACCAGAGAAAGACAATCGCAGAAATTTTCAAATGCGACCGTATTCGCTCTAATCTGGACAGAAAATACAAGTAGGAATGCCAGTGAAATAAACACAAAACGATTCAAATTTGTTTATACCGTCTCTATATCTGGTCGGCACAGATCTCTCAACTGATAAAAAGGGTATTATATTCTCTTATTAGCATCTCTTGTTGAGTCTTCTTCGTATAAATACAGCTTGGACTTATCGCTCTGCTCACGAAGGATTTACATGCAGAAGTTTCAAAACAACTCTTCGACAGATGAAGGCATCCACGTCAAGTGTCATCAATGTTTTGGCATCTTTCAGACCGGCGTATGGTACTTTCATAAAATACTTCAGATAGTCAACTGTACAAAGCAGGCAAATTAAACAACAAAATACGAAGACGAAAATAAAACATTGTGAAATAGATAATAATAAAGATAGAGAATATTAAATGTTTGAGGATCAGCATTGATATTTTTTACCAGGAAAAGTGATAGAGTTGTTACTACCATAGTGTAGGTACAAAGATCTTGGGATATATAATCTGTTTAATGAAAATGACTGCGAATGAGTTTTAAATGTTGTTTAATTAATTCTATTATTTAAATGATTCACAAGTTATATACTATAATGTTTAACGGTGTCTGTTGTAAAGAATGTCCCCCTAATACCAGCACTTTGTTTTATTTAACAAAATGCTTACAAGCTGACGGAAAAACTGAATTATCACAATGGAAATTATGTTAAGAATTGAATTCGTCATAATACGAGATTTATCTTGAGTTTTCTTTTCATCTAATTTAATTAGGAAAGGAAAATATTTTCCTCCACTGAACTTATAATTAAAGTTTGAGTAGTGATTTTCATAATTTTCATAGATATATGTCTATATTTGATATAAATTACTTACGTCCATTTCCAAATGTCAGTGAGATGTAGAAGAACTGCAACACGAAAATTTATTTGGAAAAAAATTTCAATATTTCATATTCCTGTTTAGCATTAATTTACAAAGAATGAAGATGAAAGGAATATGAAAGAGAAGTGCTACAAGCATAATTCAGTAAAAATACGGCGATGACCACCACTACATCACCATAAATTATCCATTGAAATAATGAGGGAGAGCGACAATTGGAGAGGGGTAGAAAGAGAGGGAACAGAAGAGAGGGGATAGGAGGAGTGAGGGTGAGATAAAAAAGAGAGAGGAGCAAAAATAGAAAAAGAGGAAGAAAGAAAAAGAAATGTTATTTGTTTCAAACGAGATCAGAAGCATCAGTATTTCTTGGAAGAGAACATCTAGACACTTCAGAGACTTTAGTGAAAGTATTACGTATACTTGCTTCGTAATACTTTTTATAAGGCGAGTTACCACTTTTATAACGGGTTGATTCTATCTTATTTACAGAGTGATTATTGTCTGAGTAGACTTTTTCTAAGTCCACGTCGGCTTGTCACCAATATATAAGGTGTGTTTGAGATTATGGTGTAGTATTTTTGACTTGGAAAAGGTAATAAATAATAGATGTTGTGACTGAGGAAGATTCTATGGTGATAACCATTCACTTATAACATAACTATAAGTGTTACCACTATAAAAACTTAACTCAGGCTGCGTAAACACGCGTGATGAATTATACACCAAGACGCTGAAACGTACATGTTGAAAGGTCACCGCTATAAATAACAGTTTCATGGATACAGAAATAAATCTCATTACAGGTTGAAGAAAAGGAAGAAGAGAAAATTAGTACTAAATTAGTTTATTATATGTACATTTAATATTTACAGTACATTTAGAATTCAAAGAAAATTGTCGTAGAGAGTTACGACATAAAATTTATATTAACTAATTCTTCCATACTAAACTACCAGAGTTTTTACACAACGATTCAAATAGTCTTGTTGGATTTAGTAATAGAGATGGCATAAAATAGGCAATACTCAAGAGAGTGAGGTGTCGTGGAAATGAGTGACAACCAACGAACACTGAGGGTGAGTGTCGTGGAGTCTAGTAACAACCAACGATCCCTGATTAATTTTGATCTCACTGGACAAGGGATAGGCATAGTTCAGAAGATTTAGGTCATGTTAATATTCACCCATTTTATATATATACGCCATCTTGGCTCTCAACTCTCCCCCCCTCATCTAACCCCCCTCTCCCCCTCCCCTCATCTTAAACCTCCCCCCGACCCCTCCTTCCCCGCATTCATCTTCCCCTTACTCCTCTTCCCTTCTTCCCTCTTCCCCTTCCCTCTTTCTCTCTGCTCCATCACTCCCCTTCTCTCTCTCTCCCCCTCTCCCTCTATCCTCCCTCCTCATCTCCCCACCCTCCTCTCTCCTCTCCTTCCTCCTTCTCTCCCCTTCCACCTCCTCTTCTCCCCTTCTCCCACTTTCCTTCTCCCTTCCCTCTCCCTTATTTCTCGCCCCGCCTCCCCTCCCCTCCCCTCCCCCTCTTCCCTCATCTCCTCTCTCTACACTACCCATACGACTTTACACATCACATCATATATACATACACACGTCCAGACCTCTCATCGCACTAATACTCTCTCATACACACACACACACACTCTTCTCATACACACACACCACACACCTTATGTTGGAGCGAGGTCATTTAACCCTATTATCTCCCCTAATTTCGCTCTTGCGTCTCACGTTTGATCTTGATCTTCACTTCTGGCCGAAATCAGATCGCCATGTGATTCGCTAGCCTCTGCACGCATATTTTTTTCTCTCCTTCTTTCTGTGTTTTTTCTCTGTGTATCTTTCTGTTGAAGAGCGTAGGCTCGAAACGTTAAAGACTAGTTTTATTATATTCCTGAGCGCCATACTAATACAATTGTTTGTTTGTATTCCACCTGCCTTCTTCTTTTGTTTATTTCCGTAAACCTGCCTTCGTCTTTGTCTATTTTCATAAAGCTAGCTCCCTATATTATATGTATATATATATAAGCATGTATGTATGCATATGTATGTATGTGTGTATGTGTGTATGTATGAATGTATGTATACATACATATATGTATATTCATTTTAATATATATGTATACTCATGTGTATATATATGTGCATACATATAAAAACACACATACACATATACATACATACATACATACATACATACATGTATAATTGCATAAGTTGGAGTAAACAAGAAGGAATACGAAGGATCATTTATTGTAACTCTAAAATTGATTCCCACGCACCGCAGTCTTTCATTTTGGCAGGAATTTGGTTATGCAAACGTCTCTCTTCATTGAGAATTCTTGTTGTGTCAACGGGTCATCTGCATGTAGCATTATTAAGATATGGCCACATGACGATTGTTCCTTGTGGTACTCAGTGGTGAATAAAAATTGATTAATTGGTATAAACTGGTATTAATAAAGGAGTATTGAGGCAAAGGAACATGTTAATTTATATAAAGAAAATTTAATCTAAGCAGGTTTTTTTATACGTAATGAATATACCAGTATAGTATGAATTTATAGAGATACAAAAAATAGATTAATTTTATAAATAAAGGCTAATTATAATATAATTAAGAAATACAATAAAATGATCAAGTAGGGCAAAACACCATAGAAAAGGAAATAAATAGCTAAATTACTTAAATTAACTTATGGTAATGTATGTAGTTACTTATTAACACCAATAGAGAAGATTTTTAGAAAAAAGTATAATTTCAATATAGACTAAATTTATATATTTACTTATTTAGGTTAATATCAATAAAAGTGATCTGATGTTTGATGTCACCTAAAAGATATTTAAGTTATGAAACAATCATATTTTACGCTAATCTTTTTTTCTAAATAAAGGGTATATCATAGATTTAAGAGTTTGTTACTTCATAGATTTAATATTATAGTTTCTTAGTTTACTTGTTTAGAAGGGTTATTTATATAAAGGCCCTTGTAAATACTAAATCAGGAAAAAGAGCCATTTAAAGAAAGGAGATAATCAAGTAAATTAAAAAATTTACTAAACAAGTATTCATTTATATTTCTATATTATTGTATAAAGTTACAAAATTTAGGGTAATCAAGAAGATTATTAAGAATGAAATTTTAATATAAGGATAAACTCTTTGAATATTTGGAGTACCTTAACTCCTCGAGTATAGTCCGCCTTTGAGTATAAAACGCAGGGGATTTGGGAGGGGGGCTGTACCTCTGAAAAACCTAAACCTTGTGTTAATATGCACTCCTTCTCTAACTTGAGTCAAGGAGGTCTATATAACATCCTTGGTTTGTAAACATGTATACGGTAATGTCTTTTATTATTTTTGTATATAACACATTGTGCGAACGTGTAGCTTTTTTGTGCATTTTGTTTGCAGAAAATAAAGAAATAACAGTAATAACGTTTAATAAATGTTGCTTACTGCAAGTTATGGATGATTCTTTTATGACTTCATCGCTTTCAGGTTTAGCTTAAGGTATTTTCACGCCCGACATCACAAAAATGCGTCTGATAAACATAGCCAGACAGCAAATAGAGACTCGGACATAGCTTAGAAAATAGTTTTCATTTTTAACCTCGTATACAGTACGCACTAGGTTTTTGACCTTTAAATTTTAGGAAAAAAATGCGGATATACTCGAGGATTTACGTTATATACCAAAGGTTTACCAAAATAGAGAGTAAAAGAAAATTGCATTACTTTTGATTATCCTGTTGCATAATTTGATTTTAATCACCTTGAAACTTGAAATGTATAGATAATACCGTAATAAATTCTGGTCCCTCAACTTAAGTACCATATTCATCTGAACTCATATATATATAAAGTGTGTTCTTGTAGGGCTCAGGCGCGGATGGCTAAACTCTTAAAAAATAAAAGCTTATATTAATAATACAATAAACATTTACTTACAAATAATTTGAAGATAATTCCTCCTCAACATTCTTTCTGTTTTCTAGGTAGAAATAGCTGTCAAGAGCGAGATGTTACTTGTTTGAATTTATCCTCTTAATGAAGGATAATCGTTATATAACTTCGTATCGATTTATCACTATTAGGTGGCATTGTATTCCACATTGAAGTGTTTGTATCTATTCAATACACTTATAAAGATACTCCGGGTGAAAAGGTATTGACTTAACGATTGAGATGGCATAAGATCACCAGATGATACATACATACATGCATACATATATATATATATATATATATATAGATCAATAAATGGTGGGTTGTGTTTGACCGCACGTGGAGAAATGATAAGTAAGGAAAAATTTTTTTAAAAAAACAGAATGCTCAAATGAAAGAAAATTTTAATAAAATGAGAAAATATAATTATAATATATAATATATATTATTCAACCGGTTTTCGTCATGTATGACTTGTCAAGAATATTTATGTTTTAAGAAGTTATTTTAAAATTAGAAATGGGAAAAAAAAAAAGAAAATTGCATTGTTTTTTGTAAAAGAATAATGATAAAAATGTACAAAAATTAAAAAATAAGTTCTCTCGATACATTGTGAGTTCGTTGTGTATCTTGAGTTTTATGGTTGTTTACCAAAAAATTACCTTGAGGTGTTAAGATCCAAAGGGATTAAGAGCATGTGATGTGTTGTGTTGTTAAATTCAGCATGTTGCAGGACAGGAAGTAGTAGTAATTGTGATCCTGGTTCTTCAGTTCCTGTGTTGTGGGTAAGGGGAGACAACTCTTTTGAGTTCTTCAATAAAACCCAAATTATAAAAACTATCATTTTAGCTTCATTTGCATTATCTTTTTTATATAATTGCTTGTTAACTTAACTTCAGATTTAACACTTTATTTATATTATTTTCTAATATATAAATCTGCATAGACAATTGCATTTCAAATTGTCATATCATTTTATTAATAAAATGATAGTAATAACAACAATAGTAAAAATGATATTTAAAGAATATAAGTTTTAGCTTGAAGTGATGAATGCATGGTATCTTTATATTTGTTTAGTCCATCCATGAAAGAGTGAGGTAGAGAAAGGAAGTTTTGATCAACGAGGAGTTTGCATATTAAGTTGTGTTTGGAATTTTTCAATAAAGAGATTCTCCTTGTTAATTCTCTCCTGTGTGTGGTGATCCCGTCTTTACATTGGTAGAAGGGGAATATATAGAATTTGGGGTTTAAGTCTTTAGCACATGAGTCTAAGTGGTCACTCAGTGGAATTTGTCGGTATTCCGGAAGGTTTATTGTTCTTTATGCACCGTTACTCGTTTACGTAACGGGAGACTCGTTGTCCAACATAATTATGTTGGCAACCAGCGCATGTGAGAACGTAGATAAGGTTCTCGGAGGAACAGGAGAAGTTATTCTTGATTTGCTTGTTTTGAAGGTAAATTCAGAGCCTTCAAGTAGAAAGGGCAGGTTACCACAGTTTGAGCGTGCACATTTTTTTACTGTTGGGGGTGGATGTGGTGTGTGAAGTTTGGCATTTGTCAAGAGTTTTTTTAAAGATTTGTGTTGCCTTTTGCATTTGAGGATTTTGTGTGTATTATAATATGTTTTTATTTTTGGGTCTGTTGACAGTAGACTGAGGTTTTGTATGATTGTGGTGTATGCTTCGATATTTTTGGGGTTGTGGGTGGAAATGTATGGAAGTATTTGAGGTTGTGTGTGGTGTTAGGTTGGGTGGTTTTCAGTGTAGTGTTGTCTAGTTCTTTGGCGCGTTTTTTTTCCATACTCTATAAGGGTGGAGGGATATTGACGTTGTAATAGTGTTTTTTTGAGTCTTGAAGGCGTATTTCTCTTCGTGTTTTTGGATCCGAGACAATGGTGCATACCCTTTTAGCTAAATTGAAAGGGATATTTGTCTTGGTGTGTTTTGGGTGGCATGAACTAAAGAGGAGGTATTGTTGTGAGTCTGTAGGTTTGTGGTAGATGTCTGTTATGATTTGGTTCTTAGGTGTTTTTATAATTAGGAGATCAAGGAATGGGAGATGATGTTTGCTTAATTCCATAGTGAATTGGATGTTGGGATGTATGTTGTTTAGTATGGTTTTGAATTCCAGGAGTTTTTCATAAGGTTCTTTCCATATGATGAAACAATCATCTATATATATATATATATATATATATATATTATATATATATATATTATATATATATATATATATATAATATATATATATATATTATAATATATATATATGAAAGAATGGAGTCAAACGACGATTTAACAAAATTCTTTTATTCTCGACATATGTTCTCTGACGTGAATTTGCTACCCGGGTATCGGTTAACCGAATTATCCATACTAGGATAATTCATTCAACTACTTTATATATATATATACATATATATATATATATATATATATATATATATATATATATATATATAATATATATATATAGATATATATATATATATAGATATATACATATGTGTGGTTGTCTGTGTATGTGTGTGTGCTTTTGCATGTGTATGCGTAAGCATGTTTATACTACTACACAAAAATACCAGCAACTTTATCAAAAACTATGAAAGCAACCATTGATAAATTTCGTATCTAAAGACTTTGGCGTTTTTCATTTTTTTAAAATTCCAATAATTCTTAAATGTGACATTTCCCGCTGTGAGTTGAAACTAAAGGGTCGCACTCATTTATAAAGTATATTTCCACTTGTGTTATTAAAACGATGACAGCTATTTCATGCCAACTCATATCGCACAATATCAGCTGTTTTAAGATCGTCAAAAAATACGAGCTCCTTCAACATGTAACAATAACAATCTCAGATAAACTATTTCTTTTTGCTTTGGATTTGGAAACTAAAGTCTTGAAATAATTCTCTCTTCTCATCTCTCGTGTAGTTTCCAAACAGTCATCCCTTTGTCACACACATAATGATAAGGAATATCAATATGCAACCGGCGTCTTGTATTTACTAAGGACAAACCATGATGGTAGAGGCGTGTTACAACGGGCAGCTCTTCTCTCTCTCTAACGCGTCTTTCTCATTACTTTCTCTGTAAAAGACAGATTCTTGCTGTTGCACTGGCAGCGAGTATAACAGTATGGGATCTGTTATATATTTTCATCATGTACAACTTCAACGTCCATCTTCCTTTTACTTATATTAAAATTAATGTTTTTGTAGCATTTATAGAGTTACTTGAATATGTATTTCATTGACTTGGTAGTCGGACATATTTGCATATTTACATGCGCTTTGAAAGTACGACATTGGTCCTTTCTATTGAGGACTAGACACCTATTATGAACTTTAATAACTTGCATTGTCCCATCTTGGCGTCACCTGTAGCATGGATAACCATTGCCATTGGCTCTTGTTTCTTCAAGAAATTCGCTAGGAATCTTCTTTGACATTGTCTGTTCACCATGCAACATCCTCTCAGGTGTCTTTCACTCTCAGGTCCATGCTTCATGCGTGTTGTTTTAGAATATCATGAAACGAATGCTCAGTTTCTACGACAGAAACGTCGCTGCTGCAAACAATCTGATCTATTTGCAACGAGTCATCTGCATGTAATATTATTTTATATACTTGTGTTCGATATATAATTTAACAACTTCTCGCTACTATTACTATTACCTGAGATTCAACGCTCTTAATCACAGCTCACAGTGAACTGCTTACCAACTTGAACTGCCAATCGCTCACAGTTCTTTATTTTATAACAATGAGTCAGACCACCTTCAGTTACATGGTAGGTGGTCAGAATCTTTCCATAACATCTTCTCTTTTAAGAATTAGTCTCCCTCACCTCTCTCCGACCAGTAATAACATTTTTCCAATTTGTTTAATCATTACACCATCTTCCCAGTTTTCTTTACCATATCTATAGGTTTTAAGTAAAACTTTGTCACCAAAGTAGAAGAATTTTGAAGTAATTTTGTTGTTCGCCTTTGTTTTTAATTTTCACTCGGTATCAACTTATCAAAGACGGATGTGACCTTTCTAGCAAACATCGGTTCTGCGGGTGACATTTCCGGTGGTATATTTGGATCAACTATTAATCGGTTCATTCAAATAAGGCCGTATTAATCTAATTTTTTCGAGTACATATCTTACGTGTTCTACGTGTTGATCCCTGGAATCGTTTTTTATAGGATTATATTATCCAGGTATGGAGGTAAAAATTCACAGTCCGCTAATATTGCATCCAAAATCTGTCGAAAAATTGCTGTCGTGACTTTTAAGCCAAATTGTAACCTGTTGTATTTATACAGTCTTTCCTGTGTGTTAATTGTTATGTATTTAGAGCATTCATCGTCTACTCTAATTTGTAGGTACGCGTCAGAAAGATCCAATTTAGAAAACATCTTGACACCGTTTAATTAAAAAAAAAAAGAATTTTAGTTCGTCTGACGACTTATTGTGCTAGGGGAAAATACCACTCACAATCTTGGAGATAAGATCTGTAAGAAGGTCCCATAAGCTATCCAACCACGCCATATAACCAGCAAATTCAGTCCCAAACACTCGTGCTCTTAAAATGAAAATATCGTTCTTGAATAATAGGTTTAAGATTAAGTAAAAACATGACAAAAATAAACCAAATGGTTGTATCAAAACTGCACGTTTGAATGAGGAAACTTCTGTAAAGATGTCCGACTCGCGAGATTTGGCAAACATATTTTCTACATAACACTCTTTACCATCTTCTAAAATAAAACACATTGGATAACATTATTTGAAATATATATTATGTTCTAAAAAAGAAGAAAGATTTTAGAAGCTTGTTTTGAAAAAGAATGCAAACAAAATAAAGATAATATTTGGTTTGACACTTGCAGGCAACAATAGAAACTAACCCGAAAGGTCAACCGACCATCTCTAAGCATTTGAATTTTCGAATTGAGATTTTGATAAAAAGATAGGAAAATCGAAAGTGTTGGCATTGACAACTTTCAAAATATTTGGTGTTTTCATTTGACGTAATGCACAGAGAAATCAGGCCGGCATTCAACAGTTTCGAACAATCTAGACCAAGTTCTTAGCTTCTTATAAGAAGTAGAATAATGATCCGAAACAAAAGATTAATAGACGACTCATCAACATTCATTACATACTACATAAAATATCCGATATCCAACGACCATATATTCACGAATGAGAGTTTAGTTTAGGAATATTGATTATTAGGTATTATGTAGGTCAAAGTTAGTTAATTGAAAGCCTTGTAACTAACAACACTGTTGATCATAAAATCTCTATGAAGTGAATAATAAATAACCTTCCTAATTGATTAATATCATCAATTAATCAATGAATATCTGTTAATTGCAAGAAAAAAACACAGAGTCAATATCTGTTAATTGAAATACAAAGACAGAGTCAATCCTGGGTTTATACCATACCATTGTAAAAGAATATATTGAACAAAGGATGTTTAACATTATTGATATCGCCTAAGTGTATCTCGGAGTTGTAAACAAGGTAACACCAGAACAGGATACTTCGAAACAGGTGAACACTCTTTAACATATTGTAGTAATAAGGTGACGATCTGGCAGAGTCGGTAGTGTGATGGACAAAATACTTCGCGGCATTTCGTTCGTCTCTACGTTCTGAGTTCAAATTCCACCAAGGTCGACTTCGGCATTTATCGTTTTTGTGAATCGATAAATTAAGTTCCAGTTGAACACGGGGGTTCATGTAGTCGATTTACCTCCTCCTCCTCCGAAATTTCTGGGATTGTGCCACAATTCGAAACCAATATACCTTAGTGACAATGGCAGCGAATGGATAGAAAACGATGAGTTAATGCCCGTTATCACATTCCTCTACGTCTGCATTTCAAATTTGGTCGAACTCGATTTTATCATTTATCCCAGCAGAGTCGGTAAAATAAGAATCAGTCATACAGTTCAAACGGCTGTTGCCAGTTCATGCATGCATGCATGCATGCATGCATGCATGCATGCATGTATGTATGTATGTATGTATGTATGTATGTATGTATGTATGTATATATGTATGTATGTATGTATGTATGTATGTATGAATGCATGTATGTATGTATGTGTGTATGTATGTATGTATGTATGTATGCATGTATGTATGTATGCTTGTATGTATGTATGCATGTATGTATGTATGTATGTATGTATGTATGTATGTATGTATGTATGTATGTATGTATGTATGTATGTATGCATGTATGTATGCATGTATGAATGAATGTATGTATGTATATATGTATGTAGGTACGTATGTGTGTATGTATGTCCTTTCTGTATTTAATCATTTAAATTCATCCCCTGAAAAAGGAACTTGTTTCTAACAAATAGACAAAGCTCCATGTTGGAATGTAGATAACGAAAGCAATGCCACATTTTAAACCTGAGAAAATCTGTATAGTTTTGCTGTTCCGTTTATAGATTGTATTTGTAAAGTGTCAATCAATCTGTTGGTTTCTTTTTCTGAAAATCTAAGCTTATCCAGACTGACAGATAAGTATTTATTTTCGAAAATCAAGTGCTCCCGTTATTATTGGGATAAATGTACATTTGTAATCCGGATATACAAGTTGGGGGTTTCGGAGCAGTTGTCCATAGTTATCTTCTTTCTCTTTAATTTTCAAAGAGATATTCACATCAACAGGACGGCTGACCTCTACCTAACGGAGACCACCTCTACCTACAATGAAAACAAGGCGGCAGAGACTTAACATCGATCCAGACCGACTTTGAATGTCGTATTAAAATCCCTTCAGCAAGATCTTTTAACCACCAAATATTGAAGTGCATCACTTGGCCACATTTGCATACACGAGGCAGATAACACTCTTTGTCTGATAATCTAGAATATATGTCCAAAATGTCGCACGACTCTACAGCAACATGTCATCAAATGAAAGGATGAGCGTATATCAGCAGAAGATCATGCATGGATATGTTAGCAGAAAGCTTCGGGATGATAGTAACATTGATCATAATAGCAATCAGCCATGGACCAACGACCGGACTACAAACTCACACTGACCGCTATGCTTTTGCAATCCAAGAATAGGAAGTATCAAACAAATGCTTGATGCAAAAAAGGCTCAAAGACGCGGATAAAATACCAAACTATGATAACCGATGCAGACTTTCTGAAGTTAACACCATGCTGTCACCCACATCATAAGCAGTTGTTCGAAGATGTCATCGCGGTATTACCAACCGATGTGATATGATGTGATTAAGACACTGTATAACAAGATCCGTCGGAAGGATAACCATGACACCAAAGAAATAATAATCCACAGTTTGGTAGAGGCCATAGTCACTCATAATAAGAAGGAGTTCTGATGAAATGTCCCGGTGAAAACCTCAATAAAATTTAAGCATAATCGGACTGACATAGTCATTTGGGATGGAAAAGAGAAACTGTATAAAGTTGTGGAAATTAGCTGTTCAGCGGATGTTAACATAAATATCTGCGAAAAAAAGAATAACTACGCTGAATTATTGAGAAATATACTGTTACTCTATCCCGATTACAAGTTCAGATTTATATCCCTAATTATTGCGGTACCAGAATATATAAAGCACGTTGCCCAAGCGTCAGTCATGAGAAAGTCGAAACAGAAAGATGTGGCATATGCTACAGCTGTTTCGCTACTGACTATTGTTTGAGGCTTGCCCTAGTTTTATAGGCGAGTTCATGACTGAAAATAGTATACGTTCTGAATCGGATTTGATTGATAGAGGATAGTCACATGACTGGTCTTAGAAACGGATATATGTATATCTTAGAATGTTTTTTAGGTTCCCCGCTGCGTGTGTGCGTTGGGATCAAGTGACATGTTTGGCACCGTAAGTTAAGGCTGATGCGGTTGATTGAATATGTCCAAATGATCAATGCTTTGAATGTTTTCTGTCAAGTGTTTGAAAAGAATGAACACGTGATTAAGTTTCTACATTTCCTGCTACGTCCGTGCGTTAGTGTCACGCGACATTATATTTTGTACAAAATGTTTCTCTATATTATGGCATCAGTAATCTAAGAATTACTAGCTTCAGACTTGTCTAATTCTTAAAATTTACATTAATTTTGCATGAAATAATAGTCATTTCGAAAATTAAACTGCTCTAAGGCCTTCTACACCGAGTATTTGAGAATATTATCTGTGAAGAACTCTTTGGATATTGAGTAACTTCTGAATTTAATGCACCGGTCCAGACGCGTTTTCCACTATTCGAAGCAGTCCTGCAATTCGTGATGTCTTTTATCGCCTCCGTCGTCTTTTTTTCTTCAAATCCTTCACATTTGCAAAACATTTTTCTTTTAGGACTTTTTTCTTTCGGGGCAACAAAAAATTATTACAGGGAGCAAGACCGGGTGAATATGGAGGGTAGGTAAACGAGGTCATGTCATTTTTGGTCAAAAACTGTCTCACACTGAAGGCGGTGTACGAAATTTCTTTGTCGTGATGAAACCACCACACTCCACTCTGCCACTGGTCGGGACGTTTTCGTCTCGCCGTGTCTCGCAAATACCTCGGAACTGCCAAGCAAAATGTCTGGTGAACAGTGTGACCAGGAGGAACAAATACTGTACGGACAATTCATTTCGCATAAATGAAACAAATCAGCATCGTCTTGAAGTTGGCCTTCACTTGACGCACTTGACTTGTAGGGCGTGGTGATATTTAATGCTTCCATTGACTTGAGTGCCCTATCGTTTCCGGGTTGTAGATATAGCACCAGCCTTCGTCGCTAGTGATGGCCTTCTTAAAAAAAATTTTGGATCAACTTCCAACTGTTCTTTCACTTTACGACACGCACTTAGTCACGACTGATTTTGATCTTCCGTGAGCAAGTGAGTCACAGATTTTGCTGCAACTCTTTCATTCACAATTCCTCGCTAAAAACTCATTGGCAGAAACTCCAGAACACATCAGTTGTATCAACACGTTCATCAATTGTTCGGCAACGGTCTTCCAAGACCAGTTCACGAATTTTCGTGATGTTTTCATTCGTTCAGGAGGTCGACGGTGGCCAAGAGGTTGGTCTTCATGCGAAAAGTGACCGTTCCAAAAGCGTGAAATCCTACTCGTAAAATTGTGTTTTGCTCATTGCAGCATCCTTGTAAGCTGTTCGAAGCATGGCAACTGTTCCGGCCGCTGGTTTCCCCCAGCAAAAAACAGAATGTCTAGGAAGCACGCTGTCCCCTCGTTTCATCCATCGCAATAATCGACGAACAAGGGAGAAATACTGCAAGACAAAGACGCACCACGTGACAGTACGACTCTTGACAATGGCGCCAGTCGACAGGCGGATGCCCGAGGGGCGCATCAAGTGGTTTCTAGCCGTAGAAGCCTAACCTATAGCGGGTATGTCCCACAGACAACGTTCCTTTTACTTTTGGGTACCCTTTGTATTGATGTTCACAAATAGTTATGATGGTGCCACTGTCATGAGCGGAGGAATCGCTGGTGTTCAAGCGAAATTGCTTGTCGCAGCCCCATCTGCAACTTGTGTCAGCTTCCACCAACTGAACCTAGATGTAGATAACTTCTTAACAAAAATGTAAAGGCTATCGGGGAATTTCTAGTCATACAAAAGCAACTTTAACTGTTTATGGATCGATTCAGACTGCCTCAGTACAACAAGTGCTTACAGGAAGAAAAACGAGGACAACCAGCAGAGAAGAAAATCTTCTCCTATACACGATGGGTCTGTCAGCAGGGACCGTGCTATGTTGTTCATTATGAGCTTTACTTCATTATGGATATCCTACCTCATTTCAGTGAGGTTATCAAGTCATGGGAGAGGCAAATTAAAGACAAGTGCTTCTATTACGATTGTCTATGAAAGTTTGCGCTTTCGTCTCCTCTAAACAAGTTTTAATACGAATCAAGTCTTTAGCAAAAATATTACAAATCTTCACTGCTGTGACTACAGTAACGGGAATGATATCCAGTTAAACATCTTCATGTCAAACGAAAAGAAAGTTTTGTAGCCTCCGATTAAGTAACACATCAGTGAAGTTATTAAGATCAACCCACTGACTCGGTAGATACCTAATCTACGGGGAAAATCTCCACAGCAGGCGTGTCTCATCGGTCAGTGAGAATGTTTAAAGTCGGCTGAAAATTAATAGAGCACCTTTCATCAATTTACACCTTGAGACCGTCATCCCTATATTGAACCAGAGTTGCTTAGAGTTCCGACACCAATTTTCGGCATAAAATGGTGATATCATGATAAACCTCTCTTATCTCAATCCGTAAATGCTCCAGTTTCTGAACATTGTTTGTCTCAAATTCATAGCAGATACATTTCAACTAAATTTAGAGGCCCTGGTGTGGTCTGAATGCCACTCTGCAAAGCGACGCATCGGGTGGAAGTGACACATCTTGATCAATTTCACCTATTTACTTGAGATTTTGAATCTCTCTACGGATTCCTCGATTGAACTGATCGAACTGCTGCAAGAAGACGTAACACTGCCTGTAAGCACACGGCAGTCTATGAATGAATACTTTCTCAATCTGTAGAGGATAAAGTCTTATCAGGCGAGATCCGTGGTAGACAATAAACCGGACAATTTATGCCCAAGTATAATGAATAAATGGTGTGATGAAAATCTGAATTTTAAAGACATCTTCCTTCGTTTTGCGACACAACAACGAAAAGAGAATCACTTTCGAGGAGTTCGTATTTTCATGACTTATATTAGACGGTGCCAACGTTTTATTTATTTGTGATTTTCAATCATTTTGAGAAGTTGACTTCAAATTTCATATATTAAATCAAAACTCAAATTATTAGTTATCTAAAATTGTTGGCCGTGCTTTTTAAAAGCTAATGCTGACTGGGCTACAACACAGCGATTGGGTCTCCACTGCTCCAGAACTTTAATCGCCTGAAATGCAATCCCTGATCCAATTTTCCCAACAGATGTCAACACACAAATCTTCAAACTAAGCATTAACCGTATCGATCTCACCAATCCATAAAGACTTGCAAACGCATTGTCCACCGCCACCTCTCCTTTTCAATAAACTATAAACAAAGAATCCAATATTAATCTAAAACTAAACAAATGAAAACAAAAGGAACATTTTACGACATGTATGGTCAGCATTGCAATTTATGTTTTTCACAGCAAAAAACTATTTTAACTTTTCGATAACCTGAAAGAAATCGTGGGGCTTCTGAGTTTACGATCAAATTTCTATTAGATTTCGTTTTCCGTATAATTGATTTCGTATTTTGGTTTAACCTATTCTTCGTTTAACCTGTACTTATAAGTTGCTGAAACACAAAATTTCGTCCAAAGAGAAAAAGAAAAGATTCTTATTTTAATTTCGCTTTATAATCCTTAATAAAAGCAGTTTAGATCAGCCGGCTTAAATAGTTTCCGAGAGACCAGAGCTAAAACTCAAATTAGCAATCATGTTCTAAGAGAAGACTAATTTAGAACGAAAATCGTTAGCAATTAAAATTAATCAACAAAAGAAATAACTTAATTAAATTGATTTTGTTCACAAAGAAACACACATTTTATCTTATATAATTATTATTAGCAAACGTGATCCGTTGAAGATTTGCTCACAATTATGGAGAAGTAATGTTTGGGTGAATTCCATTAAAGTTCAGATCAGTTTCTTTAGTAGGCACTTAGTGTTAGTATATGAAAAGGCGGTACATGTAGAAGATATCAAACATAAACGGGAACAATCCAGAACCGAGTGAGCATACATTTGGGCCTTGGTAATAAGATTGTGATATGGATTTTGTTTGAAGGAATAATTTGAATAAGCTGTCAAATCATTAATTACTTTTTCTGCAATAGAAAAAAAAGCAAGAGAAAGCACAAGAAATATAACAACATAAATGAAATTATTGCTCTTCATTGAAAGGTACAAGGGAAACGAATGGATATGGACTATTGATTCGATAGATCGATTTTATTAATGTTCCGTTTGGACATCTTTAGAGTAGTGCGAGTATGGAGTTAGATCCTGAGTGTTGTAAAATCTAGAAAGGAAGGATTGGGGATAATAATTGATGCGGGATGTGATCAGATTGGTGTAATAGCATGTATGACGGGAGAAGGGGCATGTGGCTGAGTATCTCGGGGAGAGGAATTATAAATTTACTGTAAATATATTTAACTAAGAATTAGGACTCTAAGTAGAAGAAATAATGCGATGAAGAAGAGAGCGACATTAATTTCTCTTATTTTTTCGACAAGAAATGGAGACAGAAGATCAATGAATTAAAAATGAGAAACAAGAAAAAGGAAAAAGGACACAAAAAAATAAGCAAAATAGGTTAGCAAACGTGATCCGTTGAAGTCTTGCTCACAATTCATGGACAAGTAAGTAATTTTGGGGTGAATTCAATTAAAGTTCAGCTCAGTTTCTTTAGTAGGCACTTAGTGTTAGTATATGAAAAGGCAGTACATGTAGAAGATATCATACATAAACGGGAACAATCCAGAACCGAGTGAGCATCCATTTGGGCCTCTGTTATAAGGTAGAGATTTGGATTTTGTTTGAAGGAAAATGTTGAATAAGCTGTCAAATCATTAGTTTCTTTTTCTGCAATAGAAAAAAAAATGGAAAGAGGAAACACAATAAATATAAGAGCATAAATTAAATTATTGCTCTAATCTGACAAAGTACAAAGGAAACGAATAGATAGGGCCTATTGATTCGATAGATCGATTGTATTCATGTTCCGTTTAGACATCTTTAGGTTAGTGTGAGTAGGGAGTGAGTACCTGAATGTTGTATAATCTAGAAAGGAAGGACTGGGATTAATAATTGATGCGGGATGTGATCTGGTTGCTGTAATAGCATGTATGACGGGAGAATGAGAAGGGGTATGTTGATGGGTATCTCGGAGGGAGAATGGTTCTCGTATTACCGGCGAGATGTATTGAGGTATTTCTTTGCAGATTAGTAAGGAAGCGTGTTGAGAATTTTAATGACAACGGAGATTAATATTAATCCATCTGCCAGATTTTAAATGTATTTGTTGGTTGTTTTACAACATCCTTTTGAATGAATATTAATCATTAATTTACTGTTAATATATTTAATTAAGAATTAAGTTTCTAAGTAGAAATACTCATTTGATGTAGGAGAATGCGATATTTATTTATTTTTTTAATTTTTGTGGCAAGAACTAGAGATCAATGAATGTGGCAAGAACTAGAGATCAAGTTAATAAAGATTAGAAATCAGAAACAGAAACGAAAAACACAAAAAAATGAACAAAAAGAGGGTCTTACTGTCAAGGAAATAATAAGAGTCGAAAAATATTATACCACATCCCACAGAGTTAATCTTGTCCAGTGTATTTGACTGTTTGAAATCGTTCCAAAGTTCTGAAATGGAATAAAAATTGTTTCTTATTCTTCTGATGGTCTTAATATCTTTCGTGATTTCTTTAATATTAATCAAGAAATCCTAATCTCCTTAATACAATCGACTTCCCTATTTATATAAGACGATTTTATACAAGAAATCATTACTTCTTTAATATATGTTGAGTTTTATTTACTCTCAGTTATTTCTAGTAATAACACAAGGCCTCAGATATGAAGGGACAGACGTTTATAAAGATCCTAGATACTTTCGAAATGTACTTCAAACATGTCTTTATATGTATAACAGTATAATTGTAAATGGAAAGGCGTTACAGGCACGATGTAGCAAGTTGTTTGTAACACATAGAGATGTGACAAGTTGGCGAAAGACTGTGCATTGTTTAGATAACACTTCTGGATGCACTGCAAAGAACTACTGAAAGGTATTTCACACTTACTGTAGATTTTACTTACGCGGTTCTGCAACTGCGACGAGTGGGAAGTAGACACAAAATTTAGTTAGTTTTGATGGATAATCTATTACCATGGTAGTTGTTAATAGTGAACCCTAACTTGAGGGGGATAAATGGGGCAAAGCTCGCGGGAATGTGCCATAGTTAACTGTTTGGAAGTTGCAGAGGAAAGATAATATTTTTCTCTTGGTATCTCGAATTTATTGCAGTGCTAAAGGGAAGTCAGACCATTGACAATAGAACGAAATGGGTTAACAAGATTAAACCCTGTCTCATCTAAAATGGTGGCGAAGTAAATAGGTAAAACGAATGAAATATAAACACAAATGGCGAGAACAATATAAACAAGCGTGAAGACCGAGGTTTTGATTCTTGGTAAGGAGTCCGGTGTATATGTCTTACAAATATAATTAGTCCGCATTAGAGTAGGAAAAAATGATTTTTTTTCTGGAACAGCTCAGAGAAGCGTGTAGAATCGATCGGAATTAATTTTAATATGTTGTCTGCAATGCTAAAGCGGCGGACTAGCCGAATCGTTAGCACGCCGGACGAAATGCTTTTCGTATTGTCTATTTATATTTGTGAAGAGGTTCGTTAGTCCTTCTAAAATATCAAAATCAATAATAATGATAACAATAATAATAATGGTGATAATAATAATAATAATAATATAATAATAATAATAATAATATAATAATAATAATAATAATAATAATAAAGAGCGCTAGCCTTGACAGCGGCTGCACTGACCAGTCAGTAGCCGAAGACACACAAACACTAACACAACCCGGCAGAACAACTGAAATATAACTTTTGGTAATTGGAACATCTACCATCTCCTGTGAGTATTTTAAAATCTCACCACCACCCCATAAGGCTAGAAACTTACATATCTTTAATTTTCTCTGGGCGAACACACAAACGATCATCTTTAAAATCTTAAAAAATCTTTAAAAATATTTAGAACTTCTGTGAATACTATCTCTCTCCTTTATCCCTGAATATTCAAAAATATAAACACCCTTTTTATTGCAAGAACGCTACAGTTTTCTCTGGCCGGACATACAAACGATCATCTTGAGAAAATTTAAAACTTTAATATCTACAATTTTCTATGAAAATTTTACCCTTCTTTTCACCCTGACTACTCAGTTATGTAAACGTACCTTTTATAGCAACAAATTAAACGAATGAAAAAAATTAAGGAGATAAGCACCTGCCAATATATACAAACTGCACAATTACCAAAACTATAAAACACAGAAAAACCTACAGAAAGCAAAGGAAAATTCAAAAATATCCACCCCACCAGCAAGCTACTCCTCTTTCTCCTACTATCGCCTCCAGCCCTCACATATTTATGATGATATCATGTACAAGACAAAAGTCGAAACTAAACAACATTTGATAATTCCACACAGTAGTAGGAGCAAAGATGGCATCTCAAGACGGTTACAATACCAGTGATTGTAGGAGCACTTGAACTGAAGATTTTTTAAGAATGATCCCTAGATTACCATTCATGTTGGAAATCAACAGATTGTATTAACCGACATGTCACACGTATTGAGAAGAGCAGAGTCGATGTGAATTTTCTTTCCTGTTTTTGCCCCTTATTTTCTTTGTTTACTTTTATATTTTACATCTTTTCCTTTTTCTCTGTTTTTCTTCTCCTTTTTTCCGTCACATGATTTTATAACCGAACAATATGGTGTGACTATTTTACAGGCCTACAAATATATACAGTGCAAAATATAACGTGTCTTCAATGGCAGAACAATGCAGAGTGGACTATAATAACTGTTATAAATTAATTACTCATAGTCTGATATAATAATATTTCGGAATATAAAAATTCCTTCTTCAGATATTGCTAGGAATTGATCGAGTTACTGCTGTAATCGGTTTTTCCCAACGGTTACTGGATTAATTTTTCGGAATCGTCTCTGCAGTGGCCTTACGAAGCCCCTGCTGGAATTCCTCATGAGAAGTGCGTGAGGGCGGCCCTGCCTCGAGCTCGGGTGTATCGGCATATCTGCAGCGCTGCTTCTAAGTTATGTATTGTACGTGTAGTTTTTTTTATAATACCTGAGCATGTTACCAGAAATGAACTTACACACATCCCGACGTTACTGGCTGAAAATATGCAGCATGTTGTTAATTTGGGGTTCTAGTCTGTCTATGAGGAAGATATCTTCATAGACAGACTAGAGCCCTAGTATGTCAGACGACTGAGGTTGGTGTTGCGCTCAAAATTGACTGGATAGAATAAAATCCAAGCAGTCGATACGTGAGCGATAGCATCACTTCGGTATGGAGTGGGAATTATAAAATGGCAAAGGAGAGAAATGAAGAATACCAAGACCAGAAAAATTTTGACAGTGCACAGAGCTTTCCCTCCTAAGAGTGATACTTGTCCCGAAGAAAGTGTGGGAGTGGCTTCATCAATTTCCAGTTGCCAGTACTGTAGCGAACAGAGAAAAACAGCCCAGAGTGGAATATACAAAAACAAAATGAAACACACAAAGGCAGGGATCATCGACACTGAAAATTGTTACATCAGTAAATATAAAATTGCTTTCCAAATGACTTCCTTTGCAGTCAACATCATCACTGTTGAGGGATTGAGGCAGTCCCTTAAAGGTGATGAATTCCCTTTCTCTAGGAAAGTCTGGTACCAAATCGTTTCACTCCACAACTCCTCAATAAAGAATCCCGGTTGCTGCTGGGTTTTGATGATAATTTAAAGAGACAGGGTCGTAAAGGTAATAGCGTCTCCCCAGGCATATAATCTGACTTGGTTCTTGGACTTCAAGACAGGTTCTATTAAAAGAATTGGCCTGTCCGCAGTTTGAAGCATACTTTTGTGTCTGTACACACTTCGCTGTTTCAAATTGTCTTTCAACGCAAGAAGCGAATGGAGAAAATTCCTGCCATCTGAATGCAATAAACATACAGTCGGTAAGAAAGCGACAAGAGTTTTTGAGATGAGTGAGTTCCCGGTGATTGCAAATGTGTGGTTGAGTTCGTGGGACTGTCGATGCATACACTCAATCGTGTGCATCTATTCACCTAAGAATCACAGATGGAATAGTTTGGGAATGTTTTACACATCTTCACTGTGCCACTAAAACATTGGAATTTGACAATCCGCGTCAGTTTTTCTTTAGCTCTTTCTCTGTGAAACCGAGTATTTATAGGTTTTTCTGCAAATGTGCAAAATTGTTGGTACATAATCTAATGCACTTCTGATGAAAGGTGCAAACGAGACTTTATGGTCAGGGTACAAGAACTGTAAGTTTGCCATAAATGTTCTATTTTCCTAAGACTTTTGATTGCACATTCACATCCTCTGGGCAGCTGACCCTTACAACAATGCATGAATTTTTCCCCTGTACCACAGAACAATATCAGGTCTGCTATATTTGTACCGAATTGATGTTTGTTTTTGCGGGGAGTTCCACCAGTATTCCTTGCTTTCAAAAGGTCTGATTACTTGCTGGTTCTAACATGGCTTCGATGTATACGTCCGAGCAGTCCTTCCTATGGGTAGCATCGTAAATAGTCTTTGCAACTATATCATGCCTCAGGGGCAGGTAGAATCTCGTAGGCATTTTGTCGCAACTACTGATGATGTGGGTGACATCTTCCACACTGGTATAGCAGAGCCAACATTTTCCATCGCAGCACGGAGGTTTGGTGCTATCTTTGTCCCTTTTATTCATCGATTATTTAGTAGTTATCTGTACGTATGAGTGTGTGCGTGCATGTATGTATGCATGTATGCGTGCATCTATATATGTATGCGAGTATGTATGCATTTATGTATGTATGTATGTATGTATGTTGTATGTATGTATGTATGTATGTATGTATGTATGTATCTATCTATCTATCTATCTATCTATCTATCTATCTAATTTGGTATTGAGTCCGTACCTTTATATGACATTGGACTTAGCCAATGATAGAGCCAAGTAAATCAAAGTCCTGGCCTCAATATAACAGTCTAACACATTTTGGAAGGTGGTGATTTAGTCTTGTCTAACTGCCTGTGTATAATTCCAACAAAATAAATAAATAAAAACAAGAAAATGACGCCCTTACCTCTGTTTATTTCGGTGTAAATGTAATTTTTGTAAAAATACAATTCAGCAGTTCTATGACCTATAGTTGACAAGTAGCATCTTTTGTAATTATAGCTATAGTCAAACGATTGGCAATTTGGCATTGCTTCGCAATGAAGCAGACATTGCGTGTAACTGTAGTCATTAAATCTACCCAAATCATTCTCTGAAGGTATACCAGCAAGGTCAATAAAATCAAAAGGACATCTTCCTGTAAGAAGAAGAAAATAAATAAATCACTGTTGTGTTTGTAGTTTTTCGTAATGTTGGTGGAACTGTTTCACGTTGTATAGTTTTATTATTTTTGAATAATGAGAAATAATAGATATATTTTCTACTCTTTAATAAATATCAATATTGTGATAATATTGTGATGATAAAAGTGAGGATAATAATAATAATAATAATGATAATAATAATAATAATAATAATTATAATAATAATGATAATAATAATAATAATAATATGACAAACAGCTGGAAACACTATTAAAGACAGTTCATGGATTTACCAAAGAAATAGATATGAAATTTGGATTAGAAAAATGCGCCAAAGTAAGCATGAAAAGAGGAAAACTAGTTAAGAGTAACAACATCACACTAGATAAAACCAATGAAATAAAAGAATTAGACCAAAGCCAAACTTACAAATACTTAGGAATCCATGAACTAGATAAGACACAACACACACAAATGAAAGAGAAAATAAAAAAAGAATATTATAGACGAGTTAGATCAATACTAAAAACAGAGCTCAATGCTAAAAACAAGATAATAGGTATCAACACTTTAGCTGTCCCAGTTATAAGTTACAGCTACAATATCCTTAACTGGACACGAAATGAACTGTCCAAAATAGATAGGAAAACAAGAAAAATACTGACAGGATCTAGGATGCATCACCCAAAATCTGACATAGAAAGACTATATATACAACGTATAGAAGGTGGTAGAGGCCTTATACAGCTGGAAAACTACTATAAAATAACCACCATAGGACTGCAAAAATACCTACTTCAGAAGGAAGGAAAACTGATCCAGATAGCAGCAAAACACGAGCAAAACAAAAACTGTTCTCAGTATTTAAGGAAGCTGACAAATACAAACAAGAAATCATACCACCTAATAAACACGAAGAAGAAGAAGGAGATGATGAAGAAACAACAAAAGCTATAAAACAAATGAAATCCAAACTAAAAATAGAACAGCAACGGACCATGATAAAACGATGGCAAGAAAAGCCCCTTCATGGTAAATACTGCACTAAACTAAACGCAAAAGAAATAGACAAAGAAAAATCCCAACAATGGTTGAGAAGCTCAGGACTCAAAGCAGAAACAGAGGGATTTTTAATTGCAGCACAAGACCAAAGCCTCCCCACCAGAAATTACCAAAACATGTAATGAAAAGAAATATTACAAGTAACTGCAGAATATGTGGAGATGGACAAGAAACAATAAATCATATTATCTCTAGCTGCCCAGTCCTGGCTAAGAAGGAATATATTCACAGACATGACAGAGTTGGAACCTACATACACTGGAAGCTATGCCAACATTATGGAATAACAACAGTAAAAAAGATGGTATAGGCACACACCAGAAAAGGTCACAGAAAACGAGAAAGCAACCATACTCTGGGATATGCCGATACACACAGATAGAGAAATTAAAGCCAACAGACCAGATATAGTTGTCAGAGATCATGAAGAAAAAAAAAATGCTTTCTAATTGATGTATCAATACCGGCAGATGACAACGTGTCTCTAAAAGAAATGGAGAAACTCTCAAAATACAAAGACCTGGAAATAGAGGTAACTAGAATGTGGAATCTGAAAACGGAAACAATTCCTATCATAGTAGGTGCATTAGGCATGATAAAAAAATATTCAGACAAATACATAACAAAAACCCAGGACTTACAAACACATATAACATACAGAAAATTGCACTACTAGGCACTGCACACATCCTACGCAGAACACTTTCCATACAATAACCATCAGAGCATCACAACAAATCACAGCACATACCCAAGGCATACAGAGCTGCGCTCGGTAGTGAAGTGAAAGCACGCTATAAAAATAAAACTACTGAATAATAATAATGATAATAATAATAGTAATAAATTATTTTATTAGCCATGATCGCTCACATAAAATAACATTGAATGACATGCAACAACATAACAGACAAAAACGGGACGACACAATGGGTTTTACGGCGTGTAAACAATAAATAACATGTAAATCAAACAAATAAAAAACTTCCAATAGGGGAGGCGCTTTAAGATCCTCGTGGAAAACCCCACAAAAGCCACGGGTGCCTGATCAATAGGGCAAGAGCCCTTCTTTAATTCCCTTTTATTGTTTACAGGTGCGCGCTCAGAATTGGTATTTTTGCACTGGACATTCTTCCAACATTCACCCTCCTTTCAACACAATTACTACAAGGCAACACTTCCCTCTCCACCCCCAACTTCCATTTCAAATGAAACTTGAAAGAGTTGGTGAGGGCTTGGCCAAAGAGGAAAGTCTCTGACTTTAGCCCTTTCAGACGAGTCCACCATACTACCGATTTCGCTACAGCCACTAAAATAAAAATTGCCTGCTCCTCCCAGCCAAAGGAGGGTGGTGGTGTAATCCTCACTATGGATTCAGCTGATAGCGGATCCGTCCAACACGGGACAGCAGGTGTTCGACATAAACCCACAGAGGTCAGCAATATTCGGTCACTGGATGAGGGCGTGTAGAAAGGTTTCATCATTCTGGGCACACTTCGAGCAGGCCTGGCTGACGGCACTTCCGTACCTGTAAAGTTTATCTCAAACAGTCAACGCCCCTCGGTGGCACTGCCAGGCAAGGGACTTCTCGAACTTATTCATAGGCCTAGGCCAGAAAGTTCTCCGAAACAGACTATTTCGTTGATCTTCATCGATGCCTAGAGTTTCCCCGAGAACGTCGTCGCGATATCCTTCCACTAGCCCTCTATAGAAGGCTAGAGTGAAACTACACTGACCTCATTGTTCACCTGGCGGAGGGCGTAGACAAGCACCCCCTCTTCGGTCTACGCATAATCCAGGTTTGCAGCTCAGTCAAAGGGACGGTCTGTGAAAAAATGTACCTGACAAGCAGTGACCAGACCTGCTCACCGTCAAGGAAACGCTGGTGATGCCGCAAACTCAATGAATGTCTGCGAATTAGTAACCACGGCATGCCAAGCCCTCCATTCAGTGACTGTTGACAGTAGATGGAGCTCCTGACCGGTGGAACGCGCGCCTTCCACAGAAGAGGGAAGAGTAAACGCACCAGGTTGGTCAACCAGCAAACGGGGCAAGGGACGACGGTCAAGTGGTAAAAGATGACAAATGCGATGTACACATTCGCCTCCTCCCCTCGACCGCTCTGAAGCAGCTCCCTATAGGCCCATGTCTGGGTTAGGTTGGCTACCTTCCTCGTCACCTCGTCCCAGTTTTTATGCACCTGAAGGTCTGGACCAAACTAGATTCCGAGCAATGCAATTTAATGGGCCCGTCTCTTTCGGTTCGAACACCTTGTATCCTTCCTGGTCCACCAAAGACCGAATGGTGCCTTTATTGTCACTTTTCACCTCCGTCACGCGGGCCTATCGTTACGCTATCATTCCCTTTCCGCAGCTTTCGTGTTTGGCGTCGAAAAATTGGTCGAAGGTCAACCTCACGCCGTGTTCGGCTTCCAGTAACCGGGACCGTGTCTATGAAGCCTATCCAAGTCGACTGTACGGATCACAAATTTGTGGTCTGTGTAGTTGACCATGTGAAATTATGAACACCCGATGATATCCTTGTCCGCTGGCTTACACAATACTCTATCTAGATACGATCTAGATAACCAGATGCGGTTTGTTCAAGTCCACATTGGGACATTCGGATAATCTAATCGGTACCCGGCAGACAGTGGATAATGTCTGAGTAGATTTTTGAGGTTTTTGCACCCCACCTCTCTTATAAGAATCTCCTACGCAATCGAAACATCCATCTAAGACAGCGTTCTAATCCCCTACTAGTACGAATGTTCGAGACGTACTCCAGACGCTTGAAGTAATCAGACCACCCTGCCCCTGTAGAGCCACCAGTCTGAAAGCCCCGCCGTCACTGCTGTTGACATCTAGGACCACCAACTTACCTTCTGAATCCAGGAAGACTGCCCTTATATTCAAATACGGACCCTTCCAGAAAAGCACCACAGTTTTACTATTACACCACCCAGGCCGACACAGAGATAGAAAATCTCCGTGGGTCGGATATCTGGATTCACTAATGACTGCAACATTTACAGTAAGTGACCTCAGGTAATTTAAAAGGTGACGTTGTTTCCAAGGTGATCCGAGGCCCCTGGCCTCTATAAAACTATTCTGAGCATCACCAAGTTAAAATAAATTTAGAATGGATCGCGGCCGTATCCTCTATATCATAGAAGACAGAGGCCATCAGCCAACATATGTTTATTTCAGGGGTACCCCCCCCCCCCGGCCAATATTAATTTTGGTGACGTGCCGACCAAGACATGTCGGCACGACGATAATGTCTTCTGAAAATAGTGGCACTGTGGAATGTTTTCTTGCTTCTTCCGTTCCGTAGCGCACTTCCACAGTACCGAACCATTTTCCACGTGTCACTTATGCTTTCTTCTTCCAAATTGGTTTCAGAATTAGTTCCAGTTATTCTTGTGTTGCTCGTTCCAATGACTTTTTTGTTTGTTTATACATTTTTTACGTAATGCTTCTTCTGTTTGTGTCTAGAACAATTTCTTTCGGGGTATTTAGAGAGACATTATTACCTTGTCTCACTAAAAGCCCCTTGAAATTTTTTAAATCCTCTAATGTGACGTTTATCGTTTCTCTTGTTTGTTTCGCTGCAGAAGCGAAACCGTGTCTATTGGATTTGTCATTTGCGTTTGTGATTGTATTTTCTTTGTTGTTTCTCTTGTTCATAGCGGTGGTGGCTTTGGCGGCGTTTTCTTGACTTTTTTTCTTTTCCAGTGTTAATGGTTGTGTAGGTGCAGTGAGTGGTGTTGGTACTGTTCTTTGTGCTGTTCAGAGGATAAATCGTCGAGGTACTAACCGTCAGAAAAGCTGGGAGTTGGCAGAAACGCTAGCACGTCGGGCGAAATGCTTCGCGGTATTTCGTCTGCCGTTACGTTGTGAGTTCAAATTCCGCCGAGGTCGACTTTGCCTTTCATCCTTTCGGGGTCGATAAATTAAGTACCAGTTAAGCACTGGGGTCGATATAATCGACTTAATACCTATGTCTGTCCATGTTTGTCCCCTCTATGTTCAGCCCCTTGTGGGTAATAAAGAAATAGGTACTAACCGTCAGAAAAGCTGGGAGTTGGCAGAAACGTTAGCACGCCGGGCGAAATGCTTTGCGGTATTTCGTCTGCCACTACGTTCTGAGTTCAAATTGCGCCGTGGTCGACTTTGCCTTTCATCCTTTCGGAGTCAATTAAATAAGTAGCAGTTACGCACTGAGGTCGATGTAATCGACTTAATCCGTTTGTCTGTCCTTCTTTGTCCCTCTATGTTTAGCCCCTTGTGGTAGTAAAGAAATAGGTATTTCGGCTGCGGTTACGTTCTGAGTTCGAATTCTGCCGTGGTCGACTTTGCCTTTCATCCTTTCGGGGTCAATTAAATAAGTACCAGTTACGCACTGAGGTCGACGTAATTGACTTAATACATAGGTCTGACCTTGTTTGTCCCCTCTATGTTTAGCCCCTTGTGGGTAGTGAAGAAATAGGTATTTTGTCTAACGTTACGTTCTGAGTTCAAATTCCGCCGAGGTCGGCTTTGCCTTTCATCCTTTCGGAGTAGATAAATTAAATACCAGTTACGCACTGGGGTCGATATAATCGACTTAATCCGTTTGTATGTCCTCTCTGTGTTTAGCCGCTTGTGGGTATTAAAGAAATAGGTACTGACCGACAGAACTCTTAACGGAAAAGAATCCCTTCTGTACACCAATAGGGGTTTAGAAAACGAAAACACTTACATAACAGCCAACAACCTTCAAAAATACACAAGAAAACAATTCAAACATACTGAGCGTTCAAAACACGTTTTACCTCGACGACGACGACAAGAAGAAGAACAACAACAACAACAACGACAATAATAATAATAATAATAATAATAATAATAATAATAATAATAATAATAATAATGGCTGAGAAGCTCAGGACTCAAAGCAGAAACAGAGGGATTCTTAATTGCAGCACAAGACCAAAGCCTCCCCACCAGAAATTACCAAAAACATGTAATGAAAAGAAATATTACAAGTAACTGCAGAATATGTGGAGATGGACAAGAAACAATAAATCATATTATCTCTAGCTGCCCAGTCCTGGCTAAGAAGGAATATATTCACAGACATGACAGAGTTGGAACCTACATACACTGGAAGCTATGCCAACATTATGGAATAACAACAGAAAAAAGATGGTATAGGCACACACCAGAAAAGGTCACAGAAAACGAGAAAGCAACCATACTCTGGGATATGCCGATACACAGAGATAGAGAAATTAAAGCCAACAGACCAGATATAGTTGTCAGAGATCATGAAGAAAAAAAAATGCTTTCTAATTGATGTATCAATACCGGCAGATGACAACGTGTCTCTAAAAGAAATGGAGAAACTCTCAAAATACAAAGACCTGGAAATAGAGGTAACTAGAATGTGGAATCTGAAAACGGAAACAATTCCTATCATAGTAGGTGCATTAGGCATGATAAAAAAATATTCAGACAAATACATAACAAAAACACCAGGACTTACAAACACATATAACATACAGAAAATTGCACTACTAGGCACTGCACACATCCTACGCAGAACACTTTCCATACAATAACCATCAGAGCATCACAACAAATCACAGCACATACCCAAGGCACACAGAGCTGCGCTCGGTAGTGAAGTGAAAGCACGCTATAAAAATAAAACTACTGAATAATAATAATAATAATAATAATAATAATAATAATAATAATAATAATAATAATAATAAAACCACAAAGCCCAAAATGGACCACCGACCATACCTCCCAAGATAAAAATAAACGAAATAACAACACCAATTATAAACAGCATAAACCTAGCCGTCACTGAACTAGCCACTGAAACAAAAAAAAGTGATATCACTGAACTGAATGACTTGATATACGCAGCAGCCACTGCAGCCACAAAAGAAGCTGAATACTCACCCAAACCCGCCCAAACAGGAGTACCACCACCCAAACAAACCCTGTGGATAAATAACATCCAAACAAAATAAAAAAAATTAGAAAAGACCTGTCTATTCTTAACGAAATCAGCAAACAATCAACGCTACTGAGCAACAAAAGAGAACAAAAATGCTCCGCAAATATAACATCACAGAAAATGATTTGCCGGAGATAAAAGAAAAGCTGAAGCAAGATATCCTTGCCAAAGCTCAAAGGATCCGCCGGTACGAGAAACGCCAACGCTTCTTTGAACAGAACAAAAAGTTCAACACCAACCCCAAAAAGTTCTACCAAGATCTGGAAAAAATAAAATAGAAGTCACTACAGCACCAACGGCAGAAGAATTGGAAGAATTCTGGAGAGAAATATGGTCGGCGAACGAACGGCCAAAAAAAGGAGTATCAAAATAACAAACTCGGCATGTGAACAACTTTGGACCCCCATAACAACTGAAGAGGTCACCCAGGCACTGCAAAGACTAAGCAACTGGAAGGCACCTGGGCATGACAAGATCCCCAACTTCTGGTTGAAATATCTAACAGGAATGCACAAAAAGCTGGCTGAAAACTTTAACAGCATACTAGCAGAGCCAGAGACAATGCCTGAATGGCTCACGAAGGGGAAAACCATCTTAATTCCCAAATCAAATGAAACAGCAAAACCAGAAAACTACAGACCAATAACCTGCCTCCCTACTATGTTCAAGGTATTTACTGCAGTGATATCGCAAAGGCTGAACAAGCACCTGGACGAAAGCAAACTGTTCCCAGAAGAGCAGAAAGGATGCCGCAAAGGCTCATATGGCTGTAAAGATCAACTAATGATTAATAAAGCCGTAACTGAAGACAGCCACAGAAAGAAGAAAGGCCTCAGTATGGCCTGGATTGACTACAAAAAGGCGTTTGATAGCATCCTCCACACGTGGATCCTTGAAACACTAGCCATTAACAAAGTAGCACCAACAATCATAAAATTCATAGAGCACTCTATGAATAAATGGCAAACAGTCCTACACCTCCAAACAAAAGAGGGACTCATGAAAACCAAAGACATCCCCATCAGAAGAGGAATATTCCAAGGAGACACACTCTCTCCACTCCTTTTCTGCTTGGCACTGTCACCTCTATCTGATATGCTAAATAGAACTGGATGCGGATATAAATGTTACGGCAAAACGATCAGCCACCTTTTATATATGGATGACCTAAAACTATACGCTGCAAATGACAAACAGCTGGAAACACTATTAAAGACAGTTCATGGATTTACCAAAGAAATAGATATGAAATTTGGATTAGAAAAATGCGCCAAAGTAACCATGAAAAGAGGAAAACTAGTTAAGAGTAACAACATCACACTAGATAAAACCGATGAAATAAAAGAATTAGACCAAAGCCAAACTTACAAATACTTAGGAATCCATGAACTAGATAAGACACAACACACAAAAATGAAAGAGAAAATAAAAAAAAGAATATTATAGGCGAGTTAGATCAATACTAAAAACAGAGCTCAATGCTAAAAACAAGATAATAGGTATCAACACTTTAGCTGTCCCAGTTATAAGTTACAGCTACAATATCCTTAACTGGACACGAAATGAACTGTCCAAAATAGATAGGAAAACAAGAAAAATACTGACAGGATCTAGGATGCATCACCCAAAATCTGACATAGAAAGACTATATATACAACGTATAGAAGGTGGTAGAGGCCTTATACAACTGGAGAACTACTATAAAATAACCACCATAGGACTGCAAAAATACCTACTTCAGAAGGAAGGAAAACTGATCCAGATAGCAGCAAAACACGAGCAAAACAAAAAACTGTTCTCAGTATTTAAGGAAGCTGACAAATACAAACAAGAAATCATACCACCTAATAAACACGAAGAAGAAGAAGGAGATGATGAAGAAACAACAAAAGCTATAAAACAAATGAAATCCAAACTAAAAATAGAACAGCAACGAACCATGATAAAACGATGGCAAGAATAGCCCCTTCATGGTAAATACTGCACTAAACTAAACGCAAAAGAAATAGACAAAGAAAAATCCCAGCAATGGTTGAGAAGCTCAGGACTCAAAGCAGAAACAAGACCAAAGCCTCCCCACCAGAAATTACCAAAAACAAGTAATGAAAAGAAATATTACAAGTAACTGCAGAATATGTGGAGATGGACAAGAAACAATAAATCATATTATCTCTAGCTGCCCAGTCCTGGCTAAGAAGGAATATATTCACAGACATGACAGAGTTGGAACCTACATACACTGGAAGCTATGCCAACATTATAGAATAACAACAGTAAAAAGATGGTATAGGCACACACCAGAAAAGGTCACAGAAAACGAGAAAGCAACCATACTCTGGGATATGCCGATACACACAGATAGAATAATTAAGGCCAACAGACCAGATATAGTTGTCAGAGATCATGAAGAAAAAAAAATGCTTTCTAATTGATGTATCAATACCGGCAGATGACAACGTGTCTCTAAAAGAAATGGAGAAACTCTCAAAATACAAAGACCTGGAAATAGAGGTAACTAGAATGTGGAATCTGAAAACGGAAACAATTCCTATCATAGTAGGTGCATTAGGCATGATAAAAAAATATTCAGACAAATACATAACAAAAACACCAGGACTTACAAACACATATAACATACAGAAAATTGCACTACTAGGCACTGCACACATCCTACGCAGAACACTTTCCATACAATAACCATCAGAGCATCACAACAAATCATAGCACATACCCAGGGCATACAGTGCTGCGCTCGGTAGTGAAGTGAAAGCACGCTATAAAAATAAAACTACTGTATAATAATAATAATAATAATAATAATAATATTAATAATAATGTTGTGGTTAATGAGGAGAGTAGTCGTGATACCCAGGATAATTGATGCACTTGGAAGTATCAGCACTAACTTACCAGCATGGCTGAAAAAGATCGGTGCAAGTGTGAAGGTAGAACGCCTACAAAAATCAGCATTGCTTGGAACTACAAGAATTCTTCGCAGGGTCCTTGAAGCATGACCAGTAAATATGTGTCACCTTAGTCCGCTGCTTGTGGACAGCTGACACTTTCCATCATACCCAGCAAAATAAGCTGTAAGTTTTCTTATAATTATAATAAAGATAATAATAATAATAATAATAATAATAATAATAATGATAATAATAATAATAATAATAATAATAATAATAATAATGATAATAATAGTAATACTTTCTTATATTGGACCGTTCTTATAAAAATAGGGACAATACAACACAAAGGGACAAGTGGGGTGTTGAACAATGCCGTATATACAATCAGTAACAGAAAATAGATAACAAAAAAATTGAACAATAAAAATTCCCCAAAAGGGGTTAGCTCCTCACAGGGACAACCACAGACCCCCACACTACCTGGTTATTCCGACCGCCAGTGCAACTCAGTAGGCACCTCTCTCCTTCTCAACTCCTCCGGTTTACAAACGAAAGTTCAGAGCAGGCCCCTTTACTAGGACCATCCTAATCACATACACCCACCTTTCATCAAATTACTGGGGAGCAGAACTTCCCTTTCTACCCTCACTTACCTTTTTAAGTGGAACTTGAAAAAGTCAATGAGGGTTTGGCCCAAGAGGAAAGCATATGTCTTCAGTCTGCTCAGATTCGTCAACCGCTTTCGCCATAGCTACCAGACAGAGGAAAACTGTCTTTTCTTCCTGGTCAAAGGAATGCGGCATCCGGGCGATCTTCACGATGGACTCAGATGATAACCGGATCTGTCCTACACGCGATAACAACCGTTTGACAAAGCTCCATAAGTCAGTAATGCAAGGACACTGGATGAGTGCGTACAGGACGGTTTCGTCGTTCTGCGCACACCTCTAACCAACCAGTCTGACAGCACTTTTGTGTCTGCAGAGATTGTTTGGAGCTGGCTGAGCTCCCCGATAGCACATCCAGGCCATAGAATTTTGGAATTTATTCATACGATTCGGCCTGATAGTCCCCCGGAAATGATCAGTTAGTTGATCTCTTCTGACGCCCAGAGTTTCTACAAGGACGACGTGATTCTTACCCGCTACTAATCCCCTATAAAACTCCGCAGTGGAACTTCCTCTGACTGCGTTGCCCGACTGACAGGAGGCTCTGAGCTTTTGCTAACACTCCAAGTGTCACGCGTCCTTTCTGGGTCTACGCTTCATTGAGTACTATAACTCCGATAATGACATGAGCTGCAGAAAATCCTACTTGACAAACAGTGACCACATCTGTTCACCGTTAAGAAAATGCTGGAGATGTTGTAGCCTCAGCGTATATCTGTACATCATTAGCCAGGGCACGCCCGGTCCTCCACTCTGTGGCTGTTGTTAGCAAAAAACCGTATGACGAGGGGAAAACGTCTTTTCCAGAGAAGGCGGGATACTAACCGTTCTAGCTTGGTCAGCTACAAAGCAGGGCAATGGACGATTGTCAGGTGGTAATAGATGAGGGAAACTATGTACGCATTCGCCACTTCCACCCAACCTTTCGTGGACAATATCGTCTCTACCCATTTCTGTGTGAGATTGGAACTCCTGCTCGAGTGGTGGAATCGGAGACTAGCAAAATCACGTGGGATTTCTTAATCCAAACAGATCAAGTGCTAGAGCTAACAGACCGGACATAGTGGTGGTGGACCGCATATGCTATATCGTTGATGCTGCATACTCCTTTGACTCACGAATAGTCAAGAAAGAAGGCGATAAAATAAATAAATACAACACTTGTTAAGTACGAAAAAGCTCGGTTATGGGAAATGCAGAAGGTGAAGATAGTTCCAATTATTGTTGGGTCCTTGGGGACATTTTCAGAAGGCACCATGAGAGGTATAAAAGACACTGGAAAAAGGGCTTAGTAGAACTGTAACAAAAGGTTTGTGTCTTTGGCAAGGCCAGAATAATCAGGTAAATATTCAATGATGAAGCGGAGTGGCTGCATGAAATCCAAGACACGTTAATAAATATAGAAGCCCAAGAAGACATAATGATATGTACAGAAATGAAAAAAAAGCAATTAAAAAATTGACCCATAAAGACAGAAGATCTCTCTTGAATTCTGACACATTTGAATAGGAACGTGCAGAAACATTACTCTTTCAGATACCTAAAATTGCAAAGTCCATGGGATTGACATCTAGACTTAGGAGAGGCCGTATTTTCTTGTCTCCAAAACCGTTGAAATGCTCTTTAAACCACCTCTGTCCCAAATTGGATGTGTGGGCCGGAGCCCTGTCTAGAGTGAAGGTGTAACGGTCACCAAAGGTTTCTGTGATCCAGGGTAACACTATCTCATCCAACATTTCCAAATAAGCCTCACTGTTATCCTTGACGCCCAGAATCGATGAAGATCAATGGAGGCTTGGACCCATTTGATGCATCTGTAACCCACACTATGAGAGAAGCTGTCTTCTGATGGCGTATACGAATCCTGTTACCGTCGGGCAAGTCCCCTGCATTATATGCATAAAGCCTGTCATTCTATTGGGAACTGCCTCCACGGTGAATAGTTTCTCATCGGACCATATCAGCACTTTGTTAGTGGCACGCTTCATCTCAGCTAACATAGTTTTACCCCTGTCGAGCCGTTTCTTCTTGGATGTTGCTGAAATTGACCGCTTGGATTATTTCTTTTTTGCAGCAAGTTTTAAATCCACTTTAAAAATCCTGTTCATTGACGATTTCGAAATATCAAGAGCTGTTGCAGCTTTTCTTGCATACTGCGGGGATTTCCGTCCATTCGTTTCTTCACAGCTTCAATATTCCAATTGTTCGCTTCCTACCAGGAATTGGCTTGCTAGAAGTTGTAGCGGACTCCATATATTGTTCCCAGGTATTGAGCAGTTTTACAACACACATTCAACCGTTTTGTTATGTCATCGCTTCTCACTCTAGCTGCTCTCAAAGCAACAATCTCGTCATGTTTTGCTTTCGACGCCATGTTTGTTTGCAAACCAATTTTAGACGAACGAAACAATAGACACACGAACAAAAGACATAACCAAATCTTTACGTTAAATGTAGATATTACCTGAACCGATATTCTTTAGGAAGAGTTTTACACACGGGTAAATCGTTCTGGGGCACTCTGGACATGAATAACATATATAGAAAAGAAAGAGAAGAGAGAGAATGGAGAGGGAGAGAGAATGGAGAGGGAGAGAGAATGAATGAGGGAGAGAGAAAGAGAAAGAAAGAGAGAGAGAGAAAGAGAAGACGATATATAGAAAAAGTGAGAGAGAGAGAGAGAGAGAGAAATATAGAGTGTTACTCAAGATTGTGGGTAATTCTGATGTGATCCAGTTTGAGAGTTTTCACTCATTTGTGAGTAAGTTACCCTACTTTTTTCCCATTATCTTTGATTTATATTTTAAAACATAAAATCTGAGTTACACATTCAGTTAAGCATCTTGTGTAATTATTGTGCGTAATTTTAAAAACTCTTATCATATTCTGTTTTATTTTAAGATCCCTTTTCGTCTCCCTCATAAACTGATGTCATCCATACACAAATATTACACACCAGACATGCATTATTTTCATCATCAAATATATTGAGAAACTTCTCTGTTAGTCACATGACAAAAAGGTCTTAAAAAACTTTACATTTTCTCTTCCCTCCTCGGTAATCTTGTGTCTCAATCCGTTTCTAAATTTTCTGCTAAACACATCACTCAAAACTTTATTAGAACTTTAACTCTCCGGAATGAAAACTCTGCAAACAATTATTTATCAACTCACGCTTATCTACATCGACCAGAGAAATCGCAGTCAATTTTCAAATGCTAACCGTATTGTCTCTCTTTGGACTAAAACATAGAATACAAGTCAAGGAATGAAATAAACACAAAAAGATTCAAATTTGTTTACCGTCTCTATACTTGGTCGGCACAGATCTTCTCAACTGATAAAAATGGGTATTATATTCACTTATTAGCATCCTCTCTGTTGAGTCTTCTTCGTATAAAATACAGCTTGGACTTATCGTTCTGCTCACGAAGGATTTACATGCAGAAGTTTCAAAACAACTCTTCGAACAGTTGAAGGCGTCCAGGTCAAGTGTCATCAATGTTTTACCGTCTTTCAGAGCACAGTTTGGTACTTTCATAAAATACTTCAGATATTCAACTGTAACAAAGCCAGGCAAATTTAACAACCAAAATACGAAGACGAAAATAAAACATTGTGAAAATAGATAATAATAAAGATAGAGAATATTAAATGTTTGAGGATCAGCATTGATATTTTTACCAGGAATAAGTGATAGAGTTGTTACTACCATATTGTAAGGTACAAAGCATCTTGGGATATATAATCTGTTTAATGAAAATGACTGCGAATGAGTTTTAAATGCTGTTTAATTAATTCTATTATTTAAATGATTCACAAGTTATATACTATAATGTTTAACGGTTGTCGGTTGTAAAGAATGTCCCCTAATACCAGCCCTTTGTTTTATTTAACAAAATGCTTACAAACTGACGGAAAACTGAATTATCACCAATGGAAATTATGTTAAGAATTGAATTCGTCATAATACGAGATTTATCTTGAGTTTTCTTTTCATCTAATTTACTTAGAAAAGGAAAATATTTTCCTCCACTGAACTTATAAATTAAAGTTTTCAGTAGTGATTTTCATAATTTTCATAGATATATATCTATATATTGATATAAATTTACTTACGTCCATTTCCAAATGTCAGTGAGATGTAGAAGAGAACTGCAATGAAAATTTATTTTGGAAAAGCATTTCATATTTCATATTCACGTTTAACATTAATTTACAAAGAATGAAGATGAAAGGAATAAGAAAGAGAAGTGCTACAAGCATAATTCAGTAACAAATACGGCGATGACCACCACTACATCACCATAAAATTATCCATTGAAATAAGGAGGGAGTGCGATAATTTGGTGATGGATAGAAAGAGAGGGAACAGAAGAGAGAGGGGTAGGAGGAGTGAGGGTGAGATAAAAAGAGAGAGTAGCAAAAATAGAAAAAGAGGAAGAAAGAAAAAGAAATGTTATTTGTTTCAAACGAGATCAGAAGCATCAGTATTTTTTGGAAGAGAACATTCTAGACACTTCAGAGACTTTAGTGAAAGTATTACGTATAACTTGTTCGTAGAATTAACCACAGTTTCATTGAAACAGAAATAAATCTCATTAACAGGTTGAAGAAAATGAAGAAAGAGAAATTATTTACTAAATTAGTTTATTTATTTACATTTAATATTTACAGTACATTTAGAAGTCAAAGAAAATTGTCGTAGAGAGTTACGACATAAAATTTATATTAACTAATTCTTCCATATTAAACTACCAGACTTTTACACAACGATTCAAAATAGTCTTGTTGGATTTAAGTAATAGAGATGGCATAAAAATAGCCAATATCTCAAGAGAGTGAGTGTCGTGGAAATGAGTGACAATCAACGAACACTGAGGGTGAGTGTTGTGGAGTCTAGTAACAACCATCGATCCCTGATTAATTTTCACCTAACTGGACAAGGAAAAGGCATTGTTCAGAAGAATTAGGTCCTGTTAATATTCACCCACTAACTTAAAATAGAATAGAAGACCTGAAATCCACCTGATGAATGTCCTGAGAAGAGACAATTGTAGTGGCGAATATAATTTTATTTAATTTATATTAAAATTTTTTTATGTATTGGATTAAGTCTTTCTTTGTTTGATTTGCAAAATAGTGGTTTTGTCTCTAATTAATATTATATAATATTTTACTATAAAATTGGATTCAATCTTAAATCTGATTTTCCCTGTAAATTTGGATTTATTCCCTAATATTTATTTTATATATATATATATATATATATATATGTATAAAATATATATACATACATACATATATATATATATATATATATATATATATATATATATATATATATATGTGTGTGTGTGTGTGTGTATGTATGTATATATATATATATGCATGTATATATATATATATATATATATATATGCATGTATGCATGTATGTATATATGTATGTATGAATGTATGTATACACATGTGTATATATATGTGCATACATATAAAAACACACATACATATATATACATACATGTATAATTGCATAAGTTGGAGTCAAAAAGAAGGAATACGAAGGAACATTTATTTGTAAACCCTAAAATTGTTTCCACGCACCGTAGTCTTTCATTTTGGCAAGAATTTGGTTACGCAAACGTTTCTCTTCAGAGAAATATTGTTGTGTCAACGGGTCGTCTGCATGTAACATTATTAAGATATAGTCACATGACAATCGTTCCTTGTGATACTCAGTGGTGAATAAAATATTGATTAATTGGTATAAACTGGTATTAATAAAGGAGTATTGAAGCAAAGGAACATGTTAATTATATATAAACAAAATTATAATCTAAGCGGGTTTTTTTTATAAGTAGTGAATATACCAGTATAGTATGAATTTATAGAGATACAAAAATTAGAATTAATTTTATAAATAAAGGCTATAAAATAATAAAGAAATACAATAAAATGATCATGTAGGGCAGAACACCATAGAAAAGGAAATAAAATAGCTTAATTACCAATACTATGGTAAATCATATGTAGCTTATTAACACCAATAGAAATGATTTTTAGAAAAAATATAATAATTCAAAATATATTAGACTAAAAATTATATATTTACTTATTTAGCTAATATGAATTGAAGACTGATGTTTGATGTCAGCTAAAGGAATATTTAAGTTATGGAACAATCATATTTTACACTAATCTTTTTTTTTGATTAAGTGTTATATCATAGATTTAAGAAGTTAATATTGTTACTCCCTACATGATATTTATAGTTTCTTAGTTGTACTTGTTTAGAAGGGTTATTTATATAAAGGCCCTTGTCAATACTAAGATCCGGAGGGTAGAGCCATTTAAGAAAGAGATAAATCAAGTAATTTCTAAAGATCTTTTCAAACGATATTGTCTTATTGTGTAAAGTTAAAATTTAGGGTAATCAAGAAGATTATTAAGAATGAAATTTTAACATAAGAATAAAACTTCTTTGAATATTTGGAGTACCGTAAATCCTCGAGTATAGTCCGCCCTTGAGTATAACATGCAGGGATTTTCTTTTTTTTTGGGGGGGGGTGTACCTCTGAAAAACCTAAACCTTGTGTATAATATGCACTCCTTCTCTAACTTGAGTCAAGGAGGTCTATATAACATCCTTTGTTTGTAAAAATGTATATGGTAACGTCCTTTATTATTATTGTATATATAACATAGTGGGAACGTGTAGTATTTTTGTGCATTTTGTTTGCAGAAAATAAAGAGATAAGAGTAATAACGTTTAAGAAATGTTGCTTACTGCAAGTTATGGATGATTCTTTTATGACTTCATTGCTTTCAGGTTTAGCTTAAGGTATTTTCACGCCCGACATCACAAAATGCGTCTGAATAAACATAGCCAGAGAGCAAATAGAGACTCGTACATAGCTTAGAAAATAATTTTCATTTTTAACCTCGTATATAGTACGCACTAGGTATGTTGATCTTTAGATTTTAGGAAAAAATGCGGATTATACTCGAGGATTTACGTTATATACCAAAGTTTTACCACAATAGAGAGAGAGGAGAAAATTGCATTATTTTTGAATATCCTTGTTGCTTATTTTGATTTTAATCACATTAATTTGAAATTGTATGGATAATACCGTACTAAATTCTGGTCCCTCAACTTAAGTACCATATTTTTGCTGAACTCATATATATATATATATATATATATATATAATATATATATATATATATATATATATATATATATATATATATATATATATATATTATATATATATATATATATACATATATATACAAAATGTGTTCTTGTGGGGTCTCAGTCGTGATGGCTAAATTCTTAAAAAATTAAAAGCATATTAATTATACAATAAAACATTTACTTACAAATAATTCGAATATAATTCCTCCTCAACATCCTGTCTGTTTTCTAGGTAGAAATGGCTGTCGAAAACGAGATGTAACTTGCTTGAATTTATCCTCTTAATGAAAGATAATCATTATATGAACTTCGTATCGATTTATCACTATTAGCTGGCATTGTATTCCACAACTGGAGTGTTTGTATCTATTCAATACACTTTATAAAGATACTCCGGGTGAAAAGGTATTGACTTAACGATTGAGAGGGCATAAGATCACCAGATGATACATATAAATATATATGTGTGTGTATGTGTGTGTGCGTGCCGGTCTGTGTGAATGCATGTGCATGTACGTGTGTGTATGTGTGTGTGCTTTTGCATGTGTATGCGTATGCATGTTTATACTACTATACAAAAATACCAACAACTTTATCAAAAACAATTAAAGCAACCATTGATAAATTTCGTATCTAAAGACTTTGCCGTTTTTCATTCTTTTAAAAATTCCAATAATTCTTAAATGTGACATTTCCCGCTGTGAGTTGAAACTAAAGGGTCGCACTCATTTATAAAGTATATTTCCACTTGCGTTATTAAAACGATGACAGCTATTTCATGCCAACTTATATCATACACCATCAGCTATTTTAAGATCGTCAAAAAATGCGAGCTCCTTCAACAGGTAACAATAACAATCTCAGATAAAATATTTCTTTTTGCTTTGGACTTGGAAACTAAAGTCTTGAAATAATTCTCTCTTCTCATCTCTCGTGTAGTTTCCAAACAGTCATCCCTTTGTCACACACATAATGATAAGGAATATCAATATGCAACCGGCGTCTTGTATTTCTGTATCATTTACTAAGGACAAACCATGATGGTAGAGGCGTGTTACGACGGGCAGCTCTTCTCTCTTCTCTCGCTCTAACGCTTCTTTCTCATTACTTTCTCCGTAAAAGAAAGATTCTTGCTGTTGCACTGGCAGCGAGTATAATAGCATGGGGTCTGTTATATATTTTCATCATGTACAACTTCAACGTCCATCTTTCATTTACTTATATTAAATTTAATGTTCTTGTAGCCTTTATAGAGTTACTCGAATATGTATTTCATTGACTTGGTAGTCGGACATATTTGCATATTTACATGCGCTTTGAAAGTACGACATTGGTCCTTTCTATTGAGGATTACACACCTATTATTAACTTTAGTAACTTGTATCGTCCCTCCTTGGCGTCACCTGTAGCATGGATAACCATTGTCGTTTGCTCATGTTTCTTCAAGATATTCGCTAGGAATCTTCTTTGACAGTGTCCGTTCACCATGCAACATCCTCTCAGGTGTCTTTCACTCTCAGGCCCATGTTTCATGCGTGTTGTTTTAGAATATCATGAAACAAATGCTCAGTTTCTACGACAGAAACTTCGCTGCTGCAAACAATCTGATCTATTTGCAACGAGTCATCTGCATGTAATATTATTTTATATCCTTGTGTTCGATATATAATTTAACAACTTCTCACTACTATTACTATTACCTGAGTCTCAACGCTCTCAATCACGGCTCACAGTGAACTGCTTGCCAACTTGAACTGCCAATCGATACACTCAATTAAGGACGTAATAATCTAATTTTTTCGAGTACATATTTTACGTGCTCTACGTGTTCATCCCTGGATTCGTTTTTTTAATGAGTATATTATCCAGGTATGGAGTCAAAAATTCACAGTCCGCTAATATTGCATCCAAAATCTCTTGAAAAATCGCTGGTGTGACTTTTAAGCCAAATTGTAACCTGTTGTATTTATACAGTCTTTCCTGTGTGTTAATTGTTATGTATTTAGAGCATTCATCGTATACTCTAATTTGTAGGTACGCGTCAGAGAGATCCAATTTAGAAAAAATCTTGCTACTGTTTAATTTAAAAAAAAATTATTTTCAGTTCTACTAACGACTTATTGTGCTATGGGAAATAAAACCACTCACAGTCTTGGAGAAAAGATCTGTAAGAAGGTCCCATAAGCTAAATAATTCCATCCGGTCAGTTCCGATTAAATTTGTCGTATTATTTAACACAAAAACTTTGGCTTTTAAGGTTTTTTAACGAAACGTAGTGTCTCTTATAAATTCGCCCTTAAAATATAATTTTTTGCATGAAACACCACGGGCAATGTTTGAAGTTTCATTTAATCATGTATCTGTGTTAATTATCGAGATATCGCTGTCCGCATCCAAGCGTAACTTTACGTTTGTGTTATTACTTTTTACGTACAAAAATTTCCTTTGGAGCACTTTCGTATGTCTTGTCACCGATAACCGGTTGACGTTATTTTTCTGTTGAACCATTTACGACGTTTTGTTTTACAGTGTGATTTTTTATAACCTATTCGGCCACACTTGAAACATTTAATATTTTTAAACGGACAGTTACTTTTAAAACGTAGACCACATCACCCACAACATGTTTTCGGTCTTTATATATTTTTCTCTTTTTTCTTATCTGTTACCGGTAGATTCGCTTAAACATGAGATTAATCTTTTGCTTCAAGTTTATCTGCGTTGTGTCGTAGATTTATAATCCTCTGATATACTTCTGCTTTCTAACTTTTCAATATCTGGGAGCGTATATCTGCATCGTTGTTTGTAGAAAACCTTTGAACAAAAAACTAAACACTTGAACACGTCCGGGGTCAACCCATTCAATTTTAATTTCTCACACTCTCTGTTAAACTCTCCGACATAGGTGACGAAATCTTCAGCAGCGTTTCTGACCCAATTTAAACATTGCCAGCGAGTATTGAAGAGGAAACTTCTTTCATTGAAAATTTTCGATAAAATATTGCTTCGTCGAAACAAATATCACCAGGTTTCTTCGGCAGAAAACAATTACCATATTTCTCGTATTCGGCTAGAGATAGCATTCTTAAACGCATTTGTATTTTTTTTTATCGTCGCACCAACTTTTGTTTTCTTCTTTGAAGATTTCCTCGTATCTTCGAAAATATGCAGAGAAGATAATCCCTTCTGGATTGTAATTAAATTGTTCAATTGAGCTTGTTACGCTGTCTGGCGAGAACGAACCTGAAGTATTTTCGGAATTCTTCAATATTAGTTTCAGTAACTGTTAGTTTTGTTGTTGTTGCTGTTTGTTTGTTTGTTTGTTGAGCCAAGCGGTCTTTGTCCCAGAGTGGGAGAAGTCCGAAACGTGGTCCTTTGCTATTCGTAAGACCCGCAGAAGAGAAAGCAGGTCAACCCCTGACACAGAAATCATCGACAGATGGATGATTGTACATCCAGGCTCAGCGGTTGCGTAGGAAGTCGGAATAAGAAACAGGAAGAAAGAGTGAGAGAAAGTTGGAGAGAAAGAGTACAAGCTTTAGGTATTTTCGCTCAATAAACACACACAACGCCCGGTCTGGGAATCGAAACCGCGATCCTCCGACAGCGAGCCTGCTGCCCTAACCACTGGGCCATTGCGCCTCCACTGTTGTTGCTGTTGTACTTGCTTCTGCTGCTGCAGTTGCTGCTGTAGTTTCTGCTTTAGTTTCTGTTGTTATCGCTGCTGCTGCTGTTGCAACTGCATCACAGAGGACAATAAGTCGTCCATGCTAAAACGATTATTTCTTTGGTTTCCTTAAAAAAAAAAATTCAAACGTCCAACGCAAGCTTCGAACAACTCATCGCTACTTTTATATCCTGGGGCAAATAAAGTATTTACACGATGCACTACTATTACTGTTACACGAGATTCAATGCACTCAATCACGGCTCACAGTGAACTGCTTGCCAACCCAAACTACCAATCGCTCACAGTTCTTTTGTTTTATAACAATGAGTCAACCCACCTTTAGTCACTTGGTAGGATGGTCGGAATCCTTCCACATCATATTACTAAGGTATGGCCACATGGCAATCGTTTCTTCCGATACTCAATGGTGAGCAAACGAGCAAACAACTCTATAGAAAATGTGTTTTATTTTAACGTCATTCAAAAGTTATATTTCTTTCAGTTTGAAACACTATGTTCCAAAATCTGTTCTGTTTGAGGGATTTTGTTCATGAAATAAGTTATCCTTAATTTCTTGTCAATTGGATTAAATGTTATAAAATGAAAATATCAGGCGAGCCATGTTGCCTTACTAAAGCCATTGCCTCGTAATACCATTCTTGCATGTTTCTTGGAAATTCTTGGAATGAAGACGGATGAATAAGTGTATGTGTGTGTCCAGCCCGAAAACCAGTATTATGCGCAACCTTATTTAGATGATCATCTGAGCTTTTGTAAAGTTCCACGTTCAATATTTGTTGTTGTTTCATGATAAAATCCAGGTTATTGGCTTCCACTTGTAAGCAGAAGTCTACCGCGCAATGCTGGAAGATCCCCCCCCCCCCACCCTTGAATAATGGGATTGATCTACTCATGTTTGACTACTCTGCGGCAACAATGTGATGTTCCATCGATTGAGAATATTTCCTACCATTTATTCATTATTTACATGGACGGATATGAGGCCACATCTTGTTTATTATTACCATAACGCTTCGGTTGATTTACTCTCCAGCCTTCCTCAGGTATTTTTGCTGGTGTTGTTGTTATTATTATTATTATAGTTTTATTATTATTATTATAGTATTATTATTATTATTATTATTATTATTATTATTATTATTATTATTATATTATTATTATTATTATTATTATTATTATTACAATTATTGTCTTTGCACAGCTTCTCACGCTGGAAATCTATTACGGTGTTAGCTGTTCATTACCAGTGAACTAAGGTAACACCTCTTATTTTTCACTCACCATCCAGAGTATTCTAACAATTCCAAGTAGTGCTGTTTTATGCAAGTTCTCCTCCTTTATTGCCGCCTCTATTTGTTCCATGGACTTCTCAAGATTTTTACTCACTGTTCCCAGGACCCCGACAATTACTGGTACTACTACCACCATTTTCATCGAAAACAACTACTTAAGCTCCCTAGTTAACCTGTCATATCTATCGACATTTCTTTATTCTTTATTGCATAGTTGTCAACAGGGCATGCCATATCTATTATTATTATTATTATTATTATTATTATTATTACAATTATTGTCTTTGCACAGCTTCTCACGCTGGAAATCTATTACGGTGTTAGCTGTTCATTACCAGTGAACTAAGGTAACACCTCTTATTTTTCACTCACCATCCAGAGTATTCTAACAATTCCAAGTAGTGCTGTTTTATGCAAGTTCTCCTCCTTTATTGCCGCCTCTATTTGTTCCATGGACTTCTCAAGATTTTTACTCACTGTTCCCAGGACCCCGACAATTACTGGTACTACTACCACCATTTTCATCGAAAACAACTACTTAAGCTCCCTAGTTAACCTGTCATATCTATCGACATTTCTTTATTCTTTATTGCATAGTTTGTCAACAGGGCATGCCATATCTATTATTATTATTATTATTATTATTATTATTATTATTATTATTATTATTATTATTATTATTATTATTATTATTATTATTTATACAGCCTGGAATTGAACTTGGAATCTTGAGGATAGTAGCCCGCGCCCTTAACCATTACGCTATATTCCCGTGGCTATATATATATATATATGCCCGAGGACACATATCCTTCCTAATAATATAACCAATGTACAGAATTCCTCATCACTAAAATATGGAATAGTTCTACCATTTTTTGTTGCCATCCTGGTTCACGGAAAGGAGAAAAACAAAGTATGTCTTCGGGCTCAATTTCGACTTGAAAACGTTTAGATTAATCAGTGACACATCATTATTTTTGTGGATAAACTCGAAAATCTTTATTGAATGGAGCCTGTCCATGGGAATGTCTCGAAAATATAGAAATTTCATTGACAGCTGGTAATCTATGTCTTCTCCTGCCGGCACTGCAATCTCTGTTACAAGCAATATTTACGATCGTCAGAGGCCTTACTTCTTAGCGTGCATGTTCTTCCTCTTCGGTTTAACCAATAGCCACAATCTGCTTTCTGTGTAGCTTCCAGTTGTTCCTCACCGAAATCTGATCTCTGTTCTCTTTGTCTTTCTCTCCTTAATCTCCTTTTCTGTATCTCCTTTCCGGAGTCTCCTCGCTATTCTCCATTTCATTCCAGGCTGTATTACGTGACAATAATATACCAGCAATAGACATACACAGGGTTGACGCATATAAACAACCGGAAATGGTTGTAACACTTCTGTTGAGAAGATTATCGTCCACGTATTCACGTGTATGCCTGTGTGAATTTGTGTGCGGTCGCGCGCGCGCGCGCGTGTGTGTGTGGCGTGTATGTGTGCAACGTGTATGTATGTAACGATAAATGAAGTGGGGGTCAATTAGCGAAAGGGGAAGTATATAAAATAGAGTGAGGGGCAGAGAACGGTTTTTAAGGGCTGGAATTTGAGGTGCTTTGGTATGAGTATTACTGCAAACTTTTGTCGCGAAATTTGGGAGAAATATAATTCCAAACAAACAAAATTCAAAAGAGAATTCTAAATAAAATGGATGTGGACACACACACACACACACACACACATCTAATGACCGTGAGGAATATTATTCTTTTTTCTGTTGCTGTATCAGTCGGATAAATTCCTATTAAGCTGACGAGATTTTAGAACGTATACAGAAATCAATAGAAGATCCGAACGAAGGGACACTATAAGCAGTGTAGCAAAGGATGTTCAGCATTCTAACATATTGGTAATCAACGGTAAATGATGATATCAGCAATTTAAACAATTTCACGATCTCTTGCACACTCTCAGAAATTAACAAGGTTAATTACAAAGTAGAAATCTTACTAACATAGAACTGACGATAAGAATTTGAGAAGAATTATGAAAATACATTTGATATGATGATTACGTGGATCTCCGTTGATTTCGACGATGAATTCGATCCTCAGGACAACTTACTCATTGAATTAGTGTACAAGTCACAGAACATTCTCAGATAGAATCAGATTGAGACAATGCGACACGGTTTCACCTTTAAATTACAACTGTTACCAACTGGACAGGATTCTACACAGTTTCTCTGTAATTTCACTTACAAAGCTTTGGTCGACTTGAGATGATGGTAAAATGTACTAGCCGAAAATACTGTGTTTTAGGGTCACGCGATTTTGAGAGGAATTTCTAAGCTATCCAACCACGCTCTTTATCATATAACCAGTTCCAATTCAGTTCCAAACACTTGTGTTCTTAAAATGACAATATCCTTCTTGAATAATAGATTTAAGATTAAGAAAAAACAAGACAAAAATAAACCAAATGGTTGTATCAAAACTGCAAGTTTAAATGAGGAAACTTCTGTAAAGATGTCCGACTCGCGAAACCTAAAAGAAAGGAAAGGAAAATTCAAAAAAATCCGCCCCACCCCTAAGCTACTCCTCTTTCTCCTACAATCACCTCCAGCCCTCACATATTTTTGATAATCTCAAGTACAAGACAAAAGTCGAAACTAAACAATATTTAATAATTCCACACAGTAGTAGGAGCAAAGATGGCATCACGAGACGGTTACAATACCAGTGATTGTAGAAGCACTTGGGACGATAAAAAAATGAACTGAAGATAATTTGAGAATGATCCCTGGACTACCATCCATGCAGGAAGTTCTTAAACTATATATGAAATGTATTTCTGTAATTATTAAACTGTACTTTTTATAGCAGTCAAAAGAACACGAAAATATATTTAATATACATGCCCGCTAATGTTCGTTAGCGTTCCAGAAAGTATATTTCTCTACGGCATTTATATAGCTGTAGTTAGGACTGCGTATAATGATAACACTTAAGTTATAAGTGACGGTCTTATCATTATATATCCCTACTTTAAAAGCTAAATAATTTTATCTATTTCCAAATAGGAAACATAATAAGTAGCGTTGCATTAACTGTAAACAAACTAACTAGAAAATATATGCTATAAAATATAACATAAGAGAAACTTGGTAGCCATACCGCTATACACGCACCCAGATGTAGCTGAATAATATACTGGCTGAAAATAACCAGCATGTTGTTAATTTGGGGTCCTAGTCTGTCTATGAGGAAGCTATCTTCATAGACAGACTAGGGGCCCTAGTATGTCAGACGACTGAGGTTGGTGTTGCGCTCAAAATTGACTGGATAGAATAAAATCCAAGCAGTCGATACGTGGGCGATAGCATCACTTCGGTATGGAGTGGGAATTATAAAATGGCAAAGGAGAGAAATGAAGAATACCAAGACCAGAAACATTTTGACAGCGCACAGAGCTTTCCACCCTAAAAGTGACACTTGTCCCGAAGAAAGTGTGGGAGTGGCTTGATCAGGTACTAGGACTGTATCGAAGCAGAAAAAAAAAACAGCCTAGGGTGGAATATACAAAATGTTGTGAAACCATTCTTGAAACACAGGAAAGATGGCATCATCGACACTGAAAATTGTGTAACTAAAGAGAACTTAAAGCAAAAAAATGAACGAAAAAAGAAAAAGCATCGAAGGTAAAGAAAATGTACGGTCATTTTGCAAGAGATGTGAACGCCAAGACATATAAGAGAGGACCGGTGGTTATGAATGAGGAGGAGTGACCTGAAGATAGAGACAGAAGCACTAATATGCCCAAAATTGACACAACGCTTATACAAAAGATGCCATGACGATGTGGCACGAATAACCCATTAGGAGTTCTGTGGAAATCACGGCCTACAAAGAGCAAAGACGTTGAGCAAACGCCTGAAGGAGTCATCGAAAATGAGAATTGCAAAATCCTGTCAGATGCAATGATCCATGGAAATCACCTGACCAGATATCAGAAACCAGACATCGTTATGGTGAATTTTTATATGGAAGAACATGTATAAAAATGGGAACAGCATGCCCGGTGACAACAGGATCAAGGTGAAGACCATTTGAAGTGAGAAATACGAAGGTTGGGGCCAATGAAGAGAGGAGAATTGATAGCAATTATAATTGGTGCACTTGGAAATATCAACACTGAACTGCCAACATGGCTGAAAAAGACTGCTGCAAGTGTGAATATAGAACACCTACAAAAATCAGCATTGCTTAGGACTGATATCTTCCACAGAGCCGACATTTTTCATCACAGCATGGAGGTTTGGGGCTATCTTTATCCCTCTTGTTCATCGAGTATTTAGTAGTTAACTCTTCGCATGAGTGTGTGCGTGTACATGTATTATGTATGTATGCATGCATGCATCTATATATGTATGAATGCAAGTATGTATGTATGTATGTATGTATGTATGTATCTACGTATGTATGTATGCATGCATGCATCCGTGAATGTATGTATGTATGCATCTGTTTATCTATGTATGTATGTATGTATGTATGTATGTATGTATGTATGTATGTATCTATCTATCTATCTATCTATCTATCTATCTATCTATCTATCTATCTATCTATCTGTCTGTCTGTCTGTCTGTCTCTCTGTCAATCTGTCTGTCAGTCAGCCTATCTATCTACCTAGCTATCTAACTGTCTATCTGTCTGTCTATCTATCTATCTATCTATCTATCTATCTATCTATCTATATATCTATCTATATATCTATCTATCTATCTATCTAATTTGGTATTGAGTCCGTACCTTTATATGACGTTGGACTTAACCAATGATAGAGCCAAGTAAATCAAAGTCCTGACCTCAATATAACAGACTAACACATTTTTGAAGGTGGTGCCTTAGTCTTGTCCAACTGACTGTGTATAATTCCAACAAAATAAATAAATAAAAACAAGAAAATGACGCCCTTACCTCTGTTTATTTCGGTGTAAGTCCAATCCTTGTAAAAACGCAATTCAGCAGTTCTATGATCTTCGAAGCAGACATTTCGTGTAACTGATGTCAGTAAAGTAACTCAAGCTATCAAAGGTACTCGAAGGTATACTAGCTTTGTCAATAAAATCTAAAGGACATCTTCCTGTAAGAAGAAGAAAATAGATAAATCAATGTTGTCTTTTGTAGTTTTTCGTAATGGTTGTGGAACTGTTTCACGTTGTATAGTTTTATTATTTATGAATAATGAGAAATAATAAATAGATAAATTTTTTACTCTTTAATAGACATGAATATTGTGATAATATTGTGGTGCTAAAAGAGAGGATAATAATAATAATAATAATAATAATATAATAATAATAATAATAATAATGATAGTAATAAGATTTAACCACTAATTTTCATATAGAGGGCCTCTTTTATCATCATTAGCAACAGTAGCAGCCCCAGTAGTTGTAGCAGCAGCAATAAATCTTTTATTCGTATTTTATTTTATTTATTTTATTTATTTTTTTAATGAATACTTAATAATTTAACTTTACTTGAAAAGAAAATTTTTAACAGTACACCGAATCGCTTGTCCAATGGTTATAAAGGAAGCTGCCAGCCTGATGGCAAAAAAATTTCAAATGGCAGAATATCTTCCCCGAATTTGAACCTGGAAGGTCACTTAAACGGGATTTGTCCCAAATTAAGCCCCTAAAGTTCACCACCACAACGACCAGAAAATCAAAAAAGTAAAAGAACTAAATGGAACCGGGAAGAATATAAAGAAGTAACATATGCTTATTACTTTGCATTAAGCAGGCCAACCGAAGAAAAACACACCGCAAACTCCTACAGAATTTGGAAGAGCCGGAATCCAGCTAGCAGACCAAACCTGGATGAAAACAGATTAGCAAATGTTAGAAGAGATATCTTCAGAAATGCCAGACTCACAGATGCAGAATTAACCTCTATTAAAAACGTGGTAGAGAATGACTTAAATGTAAGTCAGGAAAGAAATAACGAAGCTGAGAAGAGGCATGTTGGGCCACAAGCATTGACTGAAAGGCGACCATCTGCCGAAACGACTCAAGATCCTGAAGAAGAAGGAAAATATAATGACCCTAGAAAAACAGCCCGGAAAATGATGTCGAAACAGAATTTGAAGACCACATATTTGTTGAACAACACAGAAAATCTATCATTGAAATGAAGCAAGAAGTTCTGAATGAGCTTGCAGTTGTAGGCCATGCAACTATGAATGATAGGGAACCACTCCATAAACTCTCAAATGCACACCAACATAAAACACAAATAAAAATTGGCAACTGCGTTACACAAGAAATCATACAACAACTAAAACCCGATCTTAATAAATTCAATGAAATTATTTACTCTGTCGCTAAGGTAATCGAAAGACGTTGTTTAATACCCCAAAAGCCAATAATACCAAATTCGAAAAGAAAATCAAACTGGAGGAGTAGAATTGAAACTGAAATTGAATCATTGCGAAGGGAGATATCAATATTAACTGAGCTAATCTCTGTAAATGATGTAAGATCAAGAAAAGGCAGGAAGATTGTGAGAAAATATGGACACTCAACAAGAGAAGAACTAATGTCAGCGAAAGAAACACTTAAACAAAAAGTTCAAGCAAAAGCTCAGAGAATACGCAGATTTGAGAAAAGAATCAAATTCTACAAACAAAATATGTTCAAATCCAATGCCAAATCATTTTACAGGGAAATAAGGAACGAAAAAGTAACCATTGAAAATTCACCCCTAATGGAAGAAATTGAAAACCTTTGGAAGGGGATCTGGAGTGATGAGAAACCATACAATGAAAATGCAGAGTGGATCAAACGCACCCAAGATGCCTAAAAAAATCTACAAGAACAGGTATGGGAAGACATCTCAATCGCCGACATAAGGAGGGCACTAACGAAGGCTCATAAGTGGAAATCCCCTGGTATTGATAGACTACCAAATTTCTGGCTCTCATCACTCTCGTCCGCACACAAAATGTTAGTAATACTATTTAATAGTATCATGAAAGACCCGGAAAAAACACCACATTGGATGGTAAATGGTATTACTTACCTCCTCCCCCAAAATAACAAAACGAAAGACCCAAAAAACCACCGGCCTATAACATGTTTATCTACTACCTGTAAGATTTTGACATCTATTCTAGTAGAGAAAACATATACGTTTATGGTAGAGAATAACCTCTTTCCCACTGAACAAAAAGGATGCCGAGGAGGCTCATACGGATGCAAAGATCAGCTCCTAATTAATCGCATGATACTTGAGAACTGCCATAACAAGCGCAGAAATCTCAGCTCTTCATGGATTGATTATAAAAAAGCCTTTGACAATACCACATTCGTGGATTCTGAAATCACTGAACATTTTCAAAATTTCTCCTGTGATTTCAGATATTTTAAAGTATAATATGTCACTATGGAACACGAAGCTCCAATTATATCATTCTAATGGAGTATTGCACTCAAACAACATTAGCATCAACTGCGGAATTTTCCAAGGTGACTCACTTTCACCACTAATTTTCTGCATAGCACTAATACCACTCTCAAGTGAACTGAATAGAACAGGATATGGCTACAAAATTGACAACAGGAAAAAAAGCCATCTATTTTATATGGATGACTTAAAGCTATATGGCAAAGATGATGAAGAGCTTGAAGGATTATTACAATACTGTGAAAGGATTCAGTGATGATATCGGAATGGAGTTCGGCCTTGAAAAGTGTGCCAAAGCCAGTTTTAAGAAAGGGAAATTGGTAAAGTCTAGTTCAATTGAATTAGATGTCGAAATAGTAATAAAGGAACTTGAGCAGGAACAAATCTATAAATACCTAGGAATAAATGAAGGCTCTAGTATCCAGCATACAAGCATGAAAGAGAAGGTTAGGAAAGTATGTTATAGAAGAGTTCGAGCAGTCCTGAAGTCTGAGCTGAATGCATATAATTAGGTGTTAGCCATAAATTCCTTAGCAGTACCAGTTGTTCTTTATAGTTTCCATATGCTTAACTGGAATACCAGTGAAATAATGAAAATTGACAGAAAAATCTGCAAGCTACTGACTTGCAATAAGATGCACCAATAAGATCGCCTTTACCTTCCCAGAGCTCAGGGAGGTCGAGGTTTGATCCAGCTTGAACTTACATACAAAACCACCACAATCGGACTGGCCAAATACCTCGAAGCAACCAACGATTGGATGCTAAAACTTGTTGAAAAAACATGAAAGACCAAAAAAACATCACTCTATTCTCAAAGAGAGCAAAAAATTCACTGCTGATCTCTTAGATACCCATCAGATTGAGCAGGCTGAAGTGATGATATCGGGATGGATAGTGCAACATAAGGCTTGGGTTTCGTTCTTTCTCATGAAAATCTGCCACATCATCTTCCGTAGCCATTCTCTCATTGCCAGTTCTTTGCTGACCAACTCTCCATTGCTATCGTACCTAGTTGTTTGTTTGCTTGTCGCTGCTGAATTTGTGGCAGCGTCGTGTTTTCCCTGGAGTCCTGTTTCTTCAGCCGATCAGTATTTGTCCGTGTTTCTGTTTCTTGTGGTGTTTCCATTGCACGGCTTTTCTTTGTTCTCAATTGGTACACATTTTTCCGTGCCTCTGTTTCTTCTGGTAGTGCCATTGCACAGGTTTCTTGCATTCTCCTTCGCTTTATTTCGAGACACTGCGACAACCATACCGTAGACTTTTTTGAAATTTCCAAAAGACCATCCTTATGATATTTTTATCAGTGAATTGCAGTGTGACACTTTTTATCAAAAAGATGAGCAAAATAGGAATTTTAACTGAAAACTATTTAAAAACTTATTGAAGTTCTTAAATACTTATAATTGAAAAAAAATCCTTTTTAATGGGGCTATAAAAATTGTTTTAGTTTTTGCTAACAGTTTTTATTTGAGTTAAGTTTTTAATTATAGAGTAGCTAATAAAAGCTATTATTTTCAGTTTTTATAAATCTAAGTATTTTAAAATTTTAATTTCAGCTGCAATATTTTAAATACAAATATGCTTGTCCCGCGCTTTTCCCAGCTGTAAAAAACTTGTTCTGTACTTTTTCATCAACATTATATCGATTCCGTCATTGATTTTACTGCTTCTCAAGCAGACATTTAATTATTTGAAACCATATTCTGTATTCACAGTTTTTATTTCTGAGTGTAGCCTGTATGAACATGTTTGTATTCATTTGTTATCTGCTAAACCTTATTCAACTGGTTTTTGTCACTGAACCATCTGACAAACTCCTCTGTTACTACGGTGTTTGAAACACTTTCACTTTCACTTTCCGATATACAAATACGTGTCCTTGAGTCAACGCTGGAAATCCTTAGACTTAAAACGAATATAAAAATAAATCTATTGGCTTATGTCGTGTTAACATGCAAATTGGAAGGGATTTTCCTTCTCTTCTAACGATCGTATTTCAGTTTAATGATTTCGAGGGAAAGATGTTCGATATAAGTCGACGATTGGAAGAATCAATAAAACGTGACAAAATTGCATCCGGTATTTAGTCGCGAAGCTTACCATCCTAAGTTCTTTTCGCACTCAAATTAGATTCACCTTTCATTCTTCCTCCAAGTCAGTTTAGTATTCCTTCAAAGAACCCTAAATATGAATGGAATTATTATACATACATACATACATACATACATACATACATACATACATACATACATACATACATACATACATACATATTTATGCAAGATATGTAACACACCGCCTAAATAGCAATTAGCAGAAATTAGGCTTCTCAAAACCAGAAAGGAGAAAGCTAATGGAGAGACAACAGATCCAGTTCATCACTGGAACTGTAAAAATCTGTAAAACTGGCCAGAAATTTATCATTTAAACATATATGAGCATGTATAGATATGCAGCTATATGCATGAGAATACATACATAAAATATACAAATCTGCACACACATACACAAACATATACAAACATACATACATACGAATACATACATATATACTCGCATGCATACATACAGACGGACATACATACACATACATACCTAAATACATGTATGCGCATATATACATACATACATATATATATATATATATATATATATATATATACATACACATACAAACATAAATGCATACATATTTATATTGAAAATGCGAGCAAGAGAAATAATATTCTTAAGATTATAAACCTGGAAAATTACAGGAAAAGTTATTAGACATGAAAATATTTGGATTTAGAAAATATTAGCTTTTATTAAAACTAAAAATTTCATTACAGGTTATTACTTCTATTTGTGTGTGCGTGTTACTTATATGAAAAATTAAAAATAACTCAAAATATTTTTTGCACTTTAAAACATATTCATTTTTTAAATTATTAATTAATAATTAGAATGTTGAAAATAGTAGAATATAATTAGTACAATAAATAGAACAATACAAAATTAGTTATATATTGCTGTAAAATCTACCTATAACTACAAATCCACAGTAAAATTTGCTGGAGTTATTGCCTGAGTTATTGCCAAGTCTTCCCATTTTTAGTCTTGATGCCTATTTTTCACATGAGGAATTTGCCTACCATGTATACTATTTTATTTTGTATAAAGCTTTAGTTATATACTCTCTCTTTTACTCTTTTACTTGTTTCAGTCATTTTGACTGCAGCCATGCTGGAGCACTGCCTTTAGTCGAGCAAATCGACCCCGGGACTTATTCTTTGTAAGCCCAGTACTTATTCTATCGGTATATTTTGCCGAATCGCTAAGTGACGGGGACGTAAACACACCAGCATCGGTTGTCAAGCAATGCTAGGAGGACAAACACAGACACAAAAACACACACACACGTACATATATATATATATATATTATATATATATATATATATATATATATATATAATATATATATATATACATATATACGACAGGCTTCTTTCAGTTTCCGTCTACCAAATCCACTCACAAGGCATTGGTCGGCCCGGGGCTATAGCAGAAGACACTTGCCCAAGATGCCACGCAGTGGGACTGAACCCGGAACCATGTGATTCGTAAGCTAGCTACTTACCACACAGCCACTCCTGCGCCTATTGGGACTTCTGTTTCTCTGTATTCATGTGTATCAATATTTTAACAAAATGATAGTACCTTTTTTTTTATCAAAATCAAATAAATTTTAATATTCACATTTTATCCTTAGCTGCAATATTTTAAGTAATTTTTTTATGCATTTTACCATATATAATAAGTTGTCTTGAACTTTTCCAAGTGTAATAACTTGTCCTGTAATTTTTCAAGTTTATAATCTTAAGGATATTGAAAAATAGAGATAAAGAAATAATTGTATTCTCAAACGTAGGATAATGCTAACAACATAGCATTAGTAGGATAAACTATCCATATTTTGTAGAAAAATCTGTTGGCGACCAGCCATGAGACTCGAACTTACATACCTATGACTACGCGGTAAGGGCTTTACCATTAAGCTAAACTGCCGAGCGACAAGTTCTTCTCCAATTTTCGGATATTTACTTCTAGCTTTATAAGACGCTATCATACAGATGAAGAAATAATCTTATTCTCAAACGCATGGTGATGCTAATAATATAGCATGAACTGGAGAAATTAGCCATATTCTGTTTCTTGACTTTCAACTTATTTTGTATAATACGTACGATAGCGTCTTTTAAAGCTAGATTTATACATCCTAAAATTGCAAAATAATTCGTCGCTGGGCAGTTTAACTTAATGGTAATCGCAGGGATGTGAGTTCGAGTCTCATGGCTGGCCAACGACAGATTTTTCTAAAGAAATATGGATAGTTTATCCTATTCGTGCTATGTTATTAGCATTAACCTGCGTTTGAGAATAAAATTATTTCCGTATCTTTCAGTTCCTCTCATCGCTTCTAAACCAAACATTGTTGACTTTCAATGTATTTTGAATTTAAATTAAGAATATTATTTCTCTTGCTCACATATTTTGCATGTAATCCATGTTTTTTGAAGGCTATGCTGCTATTACGCTAATTAATAACGTGTCAATTAGTGGTGTCGTTTATAATGTTTTTCCTTACCTCAGCGACGCCGGTAACATATATCATAAGTCTCCTTATAGAACCATATTCATAAAAATGTATAGATCTATACTATCACACTCAAGTTTAAGGAACAAACATACATAACATTTTTTGTAGAAAAAAGAAATTTCAATGCATAAAATCGATTTCATGAAATCCCTCGAACTGATAAAAACAAATGAATAAAGTAAAATAAAATTTAATTAAACGAACGTGAATAAACAGGGGATACTGATAATGAATAATGCAGTTACCATACACACACTTACAAAACATAGACACACACACAGGGATATACACATGCGCAAATAAAGACACATACAACAGGAATACAAAATAGCAGATCGTTAGGAAGGAGAGACACAAAAAAGAAAAGAAGAAAGCAAAGGATCACTGATGAGGTGACAGAAGTGTGACGAAAGAACTCTGGCCGAAATACGATTAATATGAAATAAAGCTGAAGTAAGCGAGCACCAAATATATAGTGCACGTATTTTCATTGGCTAAACTGACAATATGACATCCCCAAATACAACATCTGTTTCAACAAACGAATTCACATCAAGAACCTTGCAAAACAATTACATACATACATACATACATACATACATACATACATGCACACACACACACACACACATATATATACACACACACACACACACACATATATATACACACACACACACACACACACACATATATATATATATATATATATATATATATATATATATACATGTGTGCGTGTGTCTGTTTATCCCTCATCGTTATGTGACAAGCAGTATTGGCATATTTATATCCCTGTAACATAGCAGTCCGACAGTAAGGAACCGATACAATAAGTACCAGGCTTATAAAACAATAAGAACTGGGGCCGATTCATTCGACTAAAGCTCTCTAAGGTGGTGCCCCAGCATGGCCACACTTTAATGAATGAAACAAGTAAATGATAAAAAGAAGAAATAATTTCCAAAGAAATTCCTTATTTTTGCGGTTTTCTTACAGGATTCCAACAATTTTATCATTTTGGAAATGATTGTGAAATTTCTTCGTGTAGCGCTAGTTTTCTACAGAATCATTTTATAGAGAAAACATCGTATTTATACACAATCACTAAATATTATTATGGAACACATTAAAACTGCCATTGAGTTTGATTTTAAAAGAAAACTGGAAATGTGTGGAGAGAAATGTAAGAATATTCAGCTTACCAAAAATTGTGGACAACCTGCGAAATAGTTTGAGCATTTTGAAACGTTGAAAGTCTTGAAACTGCAGAGCGAACCGTTGAGTGTCGAGTGCCTGAGAGGAAATTGTAAAAATATATTTTCTCGACATCGCCGTCTGTTTTATATTGGTCTGAAGGATATTTGTATTGCGTCATTGGTGGGGAGGAGGGCCTCATCATCATCATCATCATCATCGTCATCATCATCATCATCATCATCATTAGTTGTAGTGGTAGTTATAGTAGTAGGAACAGCTGCAGCAGTATCCTAACTACTATGAAGACGATGGTGATTCACACAGGTACGAAGATGATGATGGTGATTATGGTGGTGGTGGTGATGATGATGGTGATGATGATGGGGATGAGGACAAGGATAAGGCCAGTGGGGTGGGGGTGGATTACCGCATAATCAATAAAACAAAACAACGGAAGCAGATATAAAAGGTCCCTGAATAAGGTTTGTTTAAGAATGATGAATAAAACACACATCTTTCAAGAGGTGCCCATATTGTCAGCCATTAAATGACATGCTCAACTGTTTAAGATCAAACAACCGACAAGCAAATCTGTGATATTGAGCAGAATATTTGCTGTAGCCCATCTTTTTATACCTGGACAAAACAATGTACAAGATGACACTTCCAGTCAGTTACGATCAGAAGCCATGAGATTATTATTGCTTATTATTGTTAATTTTTTGTTTCTTTCTTTGAAGGTTGATAAAATAATACCCAAGTGTTCTATTGGTACTCGGGTAAATTTAATAATCTTATAAATCATCCAAAGTGTGAATGGATTTCTAAGAGAAGACTAAAAAGGAAAAACGTTAGCAATAAAAATAAATTAACAAAAGAAATAACTGAATTAAATTGATTTTATTTATGAAGAAATACACATTTTATCTTATATAATTATTATTAGCAAACGTGATCCGTTGAAGTCTTGCTCACATTTCATTGAGAAGTAAATAATTTTGGGGTGAATTCCATTAAAGGTCAACAAGTTTCTTTAGTAAACACTTAGTGTCAGTATATGAAAAGGCGGTACATGTAGAAGATATCATACATAAACGTGAACAATCCAGAACCGAGTGAGCATCCATTTGGGCCTTGGTAATAAGGTTGTGATATGGATTTTGTTTGAAGGAAAATGTTGAATAAGTTGTCAAATCCTTAATATCTTTTTCTGCAGTAGAAAAAAAAGCAAGAGAAAACAAGAAATATAACAACATAAATGAATCTGTTTCACTTCGTTGGAAGGTACAAGGGAAACGAATGGATATGGTCTATTGATTCGATAGATCGATTTTATTAATGTTCCGTTTGGACATCTTTAGAGTAGTGCGAGTATGGAGTGAGATCCTGAATGTTGTATAATCTAGAAATGAAAGATTGGGGATAATAATTGATGCAGGATGTGATCTGGTTGGTGTAATAGCATGTATGACGGGAGAAGGAGAAGTGGCATGTGGCTGGGTATCTCGGGGAGAGGAATTATAAATTTACTGCTAATATATTTAACTAAGAATTAGGACTGTAAGTAGAAGAAATAATGCGATGAAGAAGAGAGCGACATTAATTTCTCTTATTTTTTCGACAAGAACTGGAGACAGAAGATCAATGAATTAAAGATGAGAAACAAGAAAAAGAAAAAAAAAGCACACAAAAAAATAAGCAAAAATAGGTCTTACTGTCAACGAAATAATAAGAGTCGAAAACTCTTATACCACATCCCACAGAGTTAATCTTGTCCAGTGTATTTGACTGTTTGAAATCATTCCAAAGTTCTGAAATGGAATCAAAATAGTTTCTTATTCTTCTGATGGTCTTAATATCTTTCGTGATTTCTTTAATATTAATCAAGAAATCCTAATCTCTTTAATGCAATCGACTTCCCTATTTATATATAAGACAATTTTATATAAGAAATCATTACTTCTTTAATATATGTTGAGTTTTATTTACTATCCTTTATTTCTAGTAATAACTCAAGGCCCCAGGTATGAAGGGACTGACGTTTATAAAGATTCTAGCTTCTTTCGAAATGTACTTCAAACATGTCTTTGTATGTATAACGGTATAATTGTAACGGGAAAGGCGTAACAGGCACGATGTAGCAAGTTGCTTGTAACACGTAGAGATGTGACAAGTTGGCGAAAGACTGTGCATTGCTTAGATAATATTTCTGGATGCACTGCAAAGAACTGCTGTAGATTTTACTTACGCGGTTCTGCAACTGCGACGAGTGGGAAGTAAACACAAAATTTAGTTAGTTTTGATGGATAATCTATTACCATGGCAGTTGTTAATAGTGATCCCTAACTTGAGGGGGATAAATGGGGCGAAGCTCCCGAGAAGGTGTCATAGTTAACTGTTTGGAAGTTGCAGAGGAAAGAGAATATTTTTCTCTTGGTATCTCGAATTTATTGCAGTACTAAAGTCAAGTTAGACCATTGACAATAGACCGGATTGGGTTAACAAGATTAAACCCTGTCTCATCTAAAATGGTGGCGATTTAAATAGGTAAAACGAATGAATTCTAAACATAAACGGCGAGAACAATATAAACAAGCGTGAAGATCGAGGTTTCGATTCTTGGTAAGGAGTCCGGTGTATATGTCTTACAAATATAATTAGTCCGCATTGGAGTAGGAAAAATGATTTTTTTTCTGGAACAGTTCAGAGAAGCCTGTAGAATAGATCGGAATTAATTTTAATATGTTATCTGCAATGCTAAAGCGGCGGACTGACCGAATCGTTAGCATGCCGGACGAAATGCTTAGCAGCATTTCGACCGTCTTTACGTTCCGAGTTCAAATACCGTCGAGGTCGACTTTGTCTTTCATCCATTCGGGGCCGATAAACCAGGTAGCAGTTGGATACTGAGGCCGATGTAATCTGTTAACACCACCCCTGAAATTGCTGGCCTTGTGCCAAAGTTTGAAACCAATGCATTGCATGCAATGTATATCAGAGAAAAAAACCCAGAGGATTCATTTTCATGATTTTTATTTAAAGAAGGGGGTGGAGGGGTGAGAGAGCGTGTAGATTGTGTTATTATGTCTATGTTAATTTTCTTTTTTAAAACTTAATCAAATGAGAAGAATTAACAACCATGAAAGATTGCAGGACTTTCGATAAGAGGAAGAAAATATGTCACACTGGTTACCATTAATGGCACGTGAGATTTCCTTCTAACTTCCTGTTGGACTGGAAGTTTGTGGCTTCAGCGGATTCTCGAGTTCTTGTGCTTGCTGGTGCATCAGCCGCAAACAATGCATGTGTATATGTGAGAGCTATGTGTGTGTGTGTGTGTGTGCGTGTGTGTGTGCGGTATGTGTGTGTATGCTGTGTGTGCGTGGATTAAATCTTCCATGCTGAATCCCTTCTGTTGCATCACCTAACAAACAAAGAAATTTTGGAAGGGAATTTGCAGTAAGAAGCAGCGTATCTATCACTGAAATGAAGCAGGAAATTCTGAATGAGCTTGCAGTTATAGGGCATACAAATATGAATGATAGAGAACCACTTCATAAACTCTCAAATGCACACCAACATAAAACACAGATAAAAATTGGCAACTGCGTTACACAAGAAATCATACAACAAATAAACCCAAGCTTAATAATAAGTTAAATGAAATTATTTACACTGTTGCTAAGGTAATCGAAAGACTCTGTTTAACACCCCAAAAGCCAACAATACCAAATTGGAAAAGAAAATCAAACAGGAGGAGTAGAATTGAAACTGAAATTGAATCATTGCGAAGGGAGATATCAATATTAACTGAGATAATCTTTGGAAATGATGTAAGATCAAGAAAAGGCAGGAAGATTTTGAGAAAATATGGACACTCAACAAGAGAAGGTCAGCGAAAGAAACACTTAAACAAAAAGTTCAAGCAAAAGCTCAGAGAATACGCAGATTTGAGAAAAGAATCAAATACTACAAGCAAAATATAATGTTAAAATCCAATGTCAAATCATTTTACAGGGAATTAAGGAACGAAAAAGTAACCATTGAAAATCCACCCCTAATAGAAGAAGTTGAAAACTTTTGGAAAGGGATCTGGAGTGATGAGAAACCATGCAATGAAAATGCAGAGTGGATCAAACGCACCCAAGATGCCTACAAAAATCTACAAGAACGGATATAGGAAGACATCTCAATCGCCGACCTATGGAACTATGGAACACAAAGCTTCAATTATATCATTCTAATGGAGTATTGCGCTCAAACAACATTAGCATAAACTGTGGCATTTTCCAAGATGACTCATTTCGCCACTAATTTTCTGCATAGCACTAATACCACTCTCAAGTGAACTGAATAGAATAGGATATGGCTACAAAATTGACAACAAGAAAATAAGCCAATTATTTTTATATGGATGATTTAAATCTATATGGCAAAGATGATGAAGAGCTTGAAGGACTACTACATACCGTGAAAGGATTCAGTGATGATATTGGGATGGAGTTCGGCATTGAAAAGTGTGCCAAAGCCACTTTTAAGAAAGGGAAATTGATAAAGTTAAGTTCAATCGAATTAGATGTCGAAACAGTAATAAAGGAACTTGAGCAGGAACAAACCTATAAATACCTAGGAATAAATGAAGGCTCTAGTATCCAGCATGCAAGCATGAAAGAGAAGGTTAGGAAGGAATGTTTTAGAAGAGTTCGAGCATTCCTGAAGTCTGAGCTGAATGCATATAATAAGGTGTAAGCTATAAATCCCTTTGCAGTACCAGTTGTTCTTTATAGCTTCAATGTGCTAAACTGGAATACCAGTGAAATAATGAAAATTGACAGAAAAATCCGCAAGCTACTGACTTGTAATAAGATGCACCATCCAAAGGCAGACGTGGATCGCCTTTACCTTCCCAGAGCTCAGGAAGGTCGAGATTTGAACCAGCTTGAACTTACGTACAAAGCCACCACAATCGGACTGGTCAAATACCATGAAGCAACCAACGATTGGATGCTAAAACTTGTTGGAAAACATGAAAGACCGAAAAAACATCACTCTATTTTCAAAGAGAGCAAAAAATTCGCTACTGATCTCTTAGATACCTACAAGATTGATCAGGCTGAAGGAAATGCGCCAACTGCTGCTGCAAAGAAAATAAAATTACTTGCAAAGACAAAAGCACATGAAAAATTAGCTAGCAGATGGGAACAGAAACCTCTGCATGGCAAGTATGTGACCTGTAACAAACAAGCTGATGTCGACCAGAAACATACGCATCAATGGTTACGAAGCTCAGGGCTAAAAGCAGAGAGTGAAGGTTTCGTATTAGCTGCTCAAGACCAAAGCTTATTAACCCGGAACTACCAAGCCAATGTGATGAAAAATGGAGCTGACCCAAAATGCCGATTCTGTAACGATAAGATTGAAACAATAGACCACCTAATCTCAGGGTGCAGAATATATAAGCTAAGCTAATATATATAATATATATAAGCTAATAAACCGGATATTATTATAAAAGATTAGACGAAAAAGGCGTGTTTATTAATTGATATGAGTATTCCTTGCGATCACAATATAGCGGCGAAAGAATCTGACAAGATCAGTAAATATAAAGACTTGCTAATAGAAATTGAAAAAATGTGGCATCTCAAGGCGACTACAGTACCAGATTGTAGGATCTCTAGGAATGATAAAAAAAGGTACTGAAACCTATTTGAAAATGATACCAGGCTTACCATTCCTACATGAAGTGCAAAAAATCGTGTTAACTGGAACGGCTCATGTACCGAGAAGGGCATTATCGCTGTGAAAACAACATCTATTCATGAATTTATTTATTTATTAATTTTTTAAATATATATTTTACCTGTGAATTTGCGTGTGTAATCTGGGAATGCATACAATGAGCTTCTCTGCCCAAGGTGTACGGAAAACACTCGGCGAGAAACGGAAGAAAATTTGAAGAAAGAGAAAAATGATAATAATGATAATAATAATAATAATAACAATAATAATAATAATAATAATAATAATAATAATAATAATAATAATAATAATAATAATAATAATAATAATAACCGCGTTACCCAGTAGGGAACCAGACTGGGGTCGAAAAGTTTGCTGCTGGAACAAACTCTCAAAAAGACGATCTACCAGGTGACCAGAACCAGAATACTTCTAACTCTGGACTTGTAGTGACACCACCAAAAACACCACCTAAAGCAAAACGTATAAAATGGACCAGAGAGGACTATAGAGATGTGTTGAAAGCTTTTTATACAGCCCAACTAAACCCAAACAATAACCTCAGTGTACAAACATACATCTCATGGAGAAATTCAGTAGGCGATGACGTACGTAGATATATAGACGCAAATAAATTAAGTAATGTACGCAGAGATATAATTAAAAACAAAAGACTAACTGACGCTGAAATTGACAAAATTAGGACACTAATAGCTCATGGTAGACCAAAAGAAAACAGCAACAATGTAGACGAAATAGGTAACAGTAGCACAGAAGCCAGTGTACAAGCGGCAAATCAACTTCCCAATGGGGAAGTTAAACAAAGAATAGCGAAGACGAGAGATTTGAAAAAAGAGGAGAACGTAGACCTTCCTCAAGAAAACCAAAATAGATATGACATAGAATTTGAGGTGAATAATAGAGAAAAGATTATGGAAGCAAATGTGGACATTAAGAGAGAACTCGGCAAGATTGAGCTCACTGACATGGTTAATAGAGAACCACTACCAAAGTTTTCAAATGGCACAAGAAATAACAACACAATCATGACATATAACGTTGCCCTAGGACAGATCTTAAGAAATAAGGGGAATGATTTGACAACCTTAAATAATCTCATTTATTCCACTGCTAAAGTAGTAACTACCCAACTAGGTATTAAGATGACAAAGAAAAAGGCCAGGCATGTCAATGAACCTCCTAAGTGGAAAGTAGCGATACAAAAAGAGATTGAATCTCTGCGGGCGGATGTTTCAGTTCTCGATGAGCTTGCTAGAGGAGTGAATATTAAGCCGAGAAAAGCTAGAAAAATCAAGCAAAAATATAAAATCAAAGATCTCATAAACCTCCCTGCAACTAAGGAACTGTTGAAACAACGGATACAGTTGAAAGCTCAACGGCTTAGAAGGTATGACAAAAGAAACAAATTTTATCGACAAAATAAATTTTTTAAGACAGATGCAAAGACATTTTATAGGGAAATTGGCAAAAATAAAATACACATAGAAGATCCACCTAAGATTGAGGAAGTGGAGGAGTTCTGGAAGAAGGTATGGAGCAACGAAAAAGAGTTTAATGCTGAGGCTGACTGGATAGAACGTGAGAAAGAGAGACTGGATGAACTTGAAGAACAGAAATGGGAAGCAATAGGAATAGAGGAGCTAAGGTGTGTCCTTAGGAAGGCTCACAAATGGAAAACCCCAGGACTGGATCGGATCCCTAACTTCTGGCTGAATTGTTTGACAGAGGTACACGAACATCTCGCTGCATCTCTGTCTGATGTCATTCAGAACCCAGAGCAAATACCTGCTTGGCTGACTGAAGGAACCACCTACCTATTACCTAAAACCGAAGACACAAAAAACCCAAAGAATTACCGGCCAATAACATGTCTCAACACCACCTACAAAATCCTCACATCCATAATAACGGAGAGAATGTACGCTTTCCTTGAACAAAATTCTATCCTTCCACAAGCTCAAAAAGGTTGTAAAAGAAACTCTTATGGGTGCAAAGACCAATTGCTCATAAACAGAATGATTGTAGAGAATTGCCGGAGCAAAAACAAAAACCTGAGTATGGCATGGATAGACTACAGGAAAGCGTATGACAGTGTCCCACATAAATGGATACTCAAGGCCCTTGAGATATACAAGATCTCCCCTGTCGTCTCAAAATTCTTAGAGAATAGCATGACCATGTGGAACACACGTCTCTTTCTAAGCCATAGTAATGGGATGAGCCAGTCCAACAGCATCAACATCAAACGAGGCATCTTTCAAGGTGACTCCCTCTCTCCATTACTTTTTTGCATGGCACTGATCCCACTCTCAAACGAATTGGATAGTGCCAGATATGGGTACAAAGTTTTTAGCAAGTTAATAAACCACCTTTTTTATATGGACGATCTAAAGCTGTTTGCCAAGAATGACCAAGAGCTAGAAGGGCTGCTAACAACTGTTAAAGAGTTTAGCAATGATATCGGAATGGATTTTGGCCTTGATAAGTGTGCTAAAGCAACTTTTGTAAGAGGCAAGCTCAGGCAAACAGCTTCTGTTAAATTAGATATTGACACTACCATCAAGGAACTTGACCCACAAGAAAGTTACAAATACCTAGGAATCAACGAAGGAGATGGTATACATCATGCTACTATGAAGGAAAAAATAAGAAAGGAGTACTATAGGAGAATAAGGCTTGTACTGAAGACTGAACTCAACTCCAAAAATTGCATTGAGGCCATTAACACCCTGGCACTTCCAGTAGTCCAGTACAGTTTTAACATCATTAACTGGAACCTTACGGAACTCCAACGCTTGGACAGGAAGACAAGAAAGTTACTGACATCCAGGAGCATGCACCACCCTAAGGCAGATGTAGACCGCTTGTACCTACCTAGAAGCAGCGGGGGGAGAGGAATGATGCAATTAGAGCTGTGCTATAAGACCTCTACTGTAGGAATGAACAGGTACCTATCTAGTACAAAAGACTGGATGCTGCGACTTGTGTGTGAACACGAAAGCAGCAAAAAGCTGCATTCTATTGTCAAGGAAGCTTATAAGTTCGAAAGGGAACTAGGTATTAACCTTGAATCAGGTGAAGAGCCAGAAACCACTGCTACCAAGCAAGCAAAGCGAATCAGGCAGACTGCAAAAAAGAACGGGCAGAATCAAATTGAGAGGCGGTGGAGCCAGAAGCCTCTGCATGGACAATACATTCTCCGAAGCCAAAGACCAAGCAACAACCCATCAGTGGCTGAAGAGTTCTGGATTGAAAGCAGAGACTGAAGGCTTCATAATGGCAGCACAAGATCAAAGCTTGTTTACCAGAAATTACCAGGCTAACGTTCTCCGAAACGGTACTGACCCTAAATGCAGATTCTGTGACACATTTGACGAAACAATAGACCATCTCGTTTCGGGATGTCCTGTGCTGACACCAAACGAATACAAAAATCGCCACGATAGGGTAGGACAGTATATACATTGGAAGATATGTAAACACTACAAATCCGACACTCCTGCTAACTGGTATGAACACCACCCTCAGCCAGTTGTTGAAGGTAAAGATGTCACCATCCTCTGGGATTTTCCAGTCAACACTGACAGAACGATCAAGGCTAATCGACCAGACATAATTGTTAAAGACAGGGAAGAAAATACCTGCAGACTAATAGAAGTAAGCGTCCCCACTGATAAAAATGTATCTGTCAAGGAATTTGACAAACTTAGTAAATATAAGGACCTGGAAATCGAAATACAGAGGATGTGGAATCTTAAAACAAAAACTGTTCCTGTTATTGTAGGTGCCCTAGGTATGATAAAAAAGGGATGTCAGAAACACCTAGACAATATCCCTGGAAAACCATGTCTCAAGGAAATCCAAAAGATTGTGCTAACAAGTACTGCCCACATCCTTAGAAAAACCCTATCAATGTAAATGTTTGTGTTTGTATTACATGGAGATATTTCTCTACTTCCCCTCCCCAAGCTTTCAGCTATATTTCAACAACTCTTAACCTTCACTTGCCCTAGGGCGCTGGGTGTGCCCCGGCAGGTGATTGCATCAAACATGCAGATTAAAAGTAAATGACAATGATAATAATAATAATAATAATGATAATAATAATAAAGAGAGCTTAGCCATGTCATGGAACGATTATCACCATAAACAGAACACTTCCAAACAGGTTGTTCACAGATAACTGGAGTTGTCTGGTGAAGAACGCAACTCCAAGGGAATTCCGGCAAATAGGCTGCACAGAATAGACAGAATGTTCACAGAGGAAGACGAACAGAGGCTAGATCTCCGCCATACACACATGAGCTGTGGAAAAGAGGTGTCTTCAACTATGATACTGGACATGTCTATGTTTCTGAAAAAATATTTTCAATTGGCACCATGTCCAAAATTTGTGTCAATTGGAATAAATAGAAGCAAGACATTTACAACTTTCGGTTCCTGTAGAAAAGTAATTCCCTCCGTCGTTCTTGCCGATCCATCAGAGTCCCTAAAACGGCTTCTTACTATCATTACCGAGGAATCCATGTACTGTCTTGCAGAGCATCAGTAAATGTAACATTGATTTTCCTTGGCAGCCAACGTCATCATTGTTGAGGGATTCAGGCAGTACTTTAAAGATGATGAATTCCCTTTCTCTAGGTAAGTCTGGCACAAGATCGTTTCACGCCACCACTCTTCAATAAAGATCCCCGGTTGCTGCTGGGTTTTGAGGATGATTCAAAGAGACAGGGTCGTAAAAGAAATACCATCTCCCCGGGCACAACATTTGACTTGGTTCTCGAACTTCAAGACAGGTTCTATTAAAAGAATTGGTCTGTCAGCAGTTTGAAGCATACTTTTGTGTCTGTACACACTTCGCTGTTTCAAATTGTCTTTCAACGCAAGAAGCGAATGGAGAAAATTCCCGCCATCTGAATGCAATAATCATACAGTCGGTAAGAAAGGGACAAGAGTTTTTGAGATGAGTGAGTTCCCGGTGATTGCAATTATGTGGTTGAGTTGGTGGGACTGTCGATGCATACTCAATCGTGTGCATCTATTCACATAAGAATCACAGATGGAGTAGTTTGGGAATGTTTTACAAATCTTCACTGTGCCACTAAAACATTGGATTTGGACAATCCGCGTCAGTTTTTCTTTTGCTCTTTCTCTGTGAAACCGAGTATTTATAGGTTTTTCTGCAAATGTGCAAAATTTCTGCTACATAATCTAATGCATTTCTGATGAAAGGTGCAAACGAGACTTTATGGTCAGGGTACAAGAGCTGTAAGTTTGCCTTAAATGTTCTATCTTCCTAAGACTTTTGATTGTACATACACATCCGCTGGTCAGCTGACCCCTGCAATAGTGCATGACTTTTTTCCCCTGAACCACAGAACAATATCAGGTCTGCTATATTTGCACCGAACTGATGTTTTTAGGGGGTGGGGAGTTCCACCAGTATTCCTTGCTTTCAAAAGGTCTGATTACTTGCTGGTTCTAACATGGCTTTGATCTATACGTCCGAGCAGTCCTTCCTATGGGTAGCATCGTAAATAGTCTTTGCAACTATATCATGCCTCAGGGGCACGTAGAATCTCGTAGGCATTTTGTCGCAACTGCTGATGATGTGGGTGACATCTTTCACACTGGTATAGCAGAGCCGACATTTTCCATCACAGCATGGAGGTTTGGTGCTATCTTCGTCCCTATTGCTCATCGATTATTTAGTAGTTATCTGTACGTATGAGTGTGTGCGTGTGCATGTATGTATCTATATATGAATGTGTGTATGCATGCATTTATGTATGTGTGTATGTATGTATGCATGCATGCATCCATGTATGTATGTATGCGTACATACATGTATGCATCCATGTATGCATGCATGAATGATGCATGCATGTATGCATGTATGTATTTATGTATGTATGTCCCTCTATCAATCTATCTATCTATCTATCTATCTATCTATCTATCTATCTATCTATCTATCTATCTATCTATCTATCTATCTATCTATCTATCTATCTATCTATCTATCTATCTATCTATCTATCTATCTATCTATCTGTGAATCTAATTTGGTAATGTGTCCGTACCTTTATATGAAGTTAGACTTAACCAATCGATATATTTTTGAAGGTGGTGCCTAATCTCGTCCAACTGACTGTGTATAATTCCAACAAAATAAATAAATAAAAACAAGAAAATGACGCCCTTACCTCTGTTTATTTCGGTGTAAATGTAATCCTTTTGAAAACGCAACTGAAATATTGTATGATCTTTAGTTGACAACTGGCATCTTTTCTTATTAAAGTAATAGTCAAACGACCGGCAATTTGGTTTTACTTTGCATTTATGCAGACATTGTTTGTAATTAGAAACATTAAAGACACCCAACTGATTGTTTGAACTTAGAACAGTTTTGTAAATCAAATCCAAAGGACATCTTCCTGTAAGAAGAAGAAAATAGATAAATCAATGTTGTTTTTTGGAGTTTTTCGTAATGGTGGTGGGACTATTTCACGGTGAATGGTTTTATTAATTTAGATTAACGAGTAATAATTAATAGATATCAATATTGTGTAAAGAGATGATGATGATGATGATGATGATAGTAATAATAGCAACAGCAACAACGACAACGACGACGACGACGACGACGACGACAACAACAACAACAACAACAACAACAACAATAATAATAATAATAATAATTATAATAATAAGGGTGTCTCAATGAAACATGTGCGAAACACACGCGATATCAACACCGGAAAGTTTACAAATTATAAAATATAAACGGACGAAAATAGTACATAAATTGAGTAATTACGCATACACTCGAATGTCTATACAAACATATATACATTTTGATACCCTTAGGACTACACATACATCCCAAAGTTATTGTACGCACTAAGTGAAATTTACAGGATACACACTCACGTACACGAAAGAACGTGTCACAAACCATGCAAAAACAAAGCCAACTTGCATTGTTTTTCTTATTTTATTTTCATTTTTTCGAACTAACACAGACAGAGTGAACCTTTCATAAGTTTAAAAAACACAACAAAAAAAAACTATGTTCGGAGATAAATCTATAAAAAAAGTAACAAACGAATACGGATCTGCTAGCCTTAAGAAGCTACGCTACGAACAATGTTTACATGCAGAGAACACGAAGTCAGTGTTGTCGCAAAAAGTTGACCCTAAACTGACAGATCCGCCTCCTAATGTAAGCGTCGAAGCTCGTCATGCCTTACAGTTAGCAAAACAAATTACAAACCGCAATGGTCATCAATCGGTTTACAAAAGACCACATACCCGAATATTGAACCAGATTCGAGTTGAAAAATCAGCTACCGGTTCAAATCTTCCCGACACACAGGAGCTGGACGTAACTCACAACCGGAATATTCCAACAGATCGCCATCCATACCCGTCATCAAATATCCAAAAGAAAAAGAATGAAAAATGGTCTAGGGATGATAATAAAGAAGTTCTTGCGGCCTACTACCATGCCATATATTTCCCCACAGACAAATCTAATACTGTACAAGCATACTTAAACTGGAGACAGAAACATCCTGAAGTAAGACCCTACATAGACAGTAACAAACTTGCCAATGTCAGAAGAAACATTATAAAAAAAAAATTACTGACTGAAGTAGAGATTGACCAAATTAGACAAGCAGTAAAGGATAAAAACAACGAAGCCGTAGTTAAAGAAGATAATACAGAGGAAATAATTATAGACCAGCTCAGGGCTGATAAAAACGTAGTAAGGATTGAAAGAGTTAGTATAATTGATAGGCAATGTGAAATACTCCCTGAACCAACCATAAACACTAAGACAGATGAACATCAAATAGATGAAGAAAGTCACACAAATATTGACCCAACAAAACTACATGAGCTAAAAAAATCAAATCACTATTGAATGGCTGAAAATTAAAGAAACCAGTATAGATGAACGCGATACACTCCCTAAAATCCGCAACTCTAACAAAAACATGAAAATAATTGGTAAAATCCGCCTTGCACTTAAGGATATAATTTCAGCTAATGATGTTGATATCACAGATCTCAACCACCTGTCCTATGCATCCGCGAAAATCTCAACGATTCTATGTGGAGAAAATATTAGAAAACGGTAACATTCCCACAAAAAGCCTTCTTGGCAAGAGCGTATCCAACAACAAATTAAACTACTTAGGTCTGACATTGAAAGTTTGAAAAACCTCAAGGTTGACAAGACTACCAACCTAAAAACACCCCAAAATTAAAGATAAAAATATAATATGCAAACTATACTTGATATTGATGCCACCATAGAAACCATCAAGCAAAAGGTATGTGCTAAAGTTGCCCGCATAGCGATGAATGAAAAGCTCGTTAGATTCTTCAAGGACAACAACATGTTCAAAAATAACCCCAAGAATTTTTACAGGAAGATAGGGAAAACATCAGTTACTGTAAAATCTGTACCATCAAAAGAAGAAGTGCAGTGATTTTGGAATAAAATTTGGGCAGAAGAAAAAACACACAACGAAAAGGCCCCCTAGATTGATAGAATATCTACAGACTTGGACTCCTTAGAGGAGCAAAAGTGAGAGGGTGTCAAGGTAGAAGATATAAGATCTACTTTCAGCAGGTCAAGCAAATAGAAGTCTCCAGGAAGGGATAAAATTCTTAACTTCTGGTTGAATGCCTTCCCAGAGAGCCATGAACTGCTAATAGAACTTTACAACGATGTTTTGCAACACCCTAGTAGGATGCCTTCTAGGCTAGTTAATGGTTTAACATTCCTGCTTCCAAAAAGTGAAGAAAGAAATGAACCAAAAAACTATAGACCCATAACTTGCTTAACAGCTATGTATAAAACGCTAACATCTGTCCTGACTGAATATACCTATAGTTTTTTACAGACAGCAGCATATTCCCTAATGGACAGAAAGGATGTAAACGTGGATCCTATGGTTGTAAAGATCAACTACACATCAATAAGATGATGTTAGAAGATTGTCAATAACCTGGATAGACTATAAAAAGGTTTTTGATAGCCTACCACATAGCTGGATGAAGAAATGCCTGGAAATGTATAAAATATTGCCTACTCTGCGAAACTTTTTGTCTGTAAGTATGAGGTCATGGAGAACCACACTAACTTTGAACAGTGACGATGAATATCTAATTGCTGGTGATGTAAAAATTTCATAGGGCATTTTCCAGGGTGACTCGCTATCACCACTCCTCTTTTGTTTAGCCATAATACCTCTCTCAAAATTGCTCAATGACCCACAGTACGGATATAAAATGTTTTATAAAGATATAAATCATCTCATTTACATGGATGATTTAAAGCTCTTTGCAAAAAATGACCAACAACTGAAGGGCTTACTAACGATTGTTAAACAATTCAGTGATAACATCAGAATGCAATTTGGCCTCGATAAATGTGCAAAAGCTACATTTATCAAAGGAAAAATGACAGAAACATCTAACGTTAACCTTGACCGGCAGAATGTCATAAAAGAGTTAGAAAAACTCTGATGACTAGATGTTAAAACTTGTCTTAAAGCACGGAAACAAGAAAGCGTCATACTCAGTAACAAAACAGGCAAAGGTATATCTAAGTGAATTCCAAATACAACAATCCCAGAATTAGACGAACTGGAAACAAGCACATAAAAACTAAGTGTACGAAAACCCATGCTAAAACCAGTGGTCATCCAGAGACTGCTTGTACATAAACCGCGAGGCAGAGAAAGTGGGATTATGAGGCAAACAGAATGGTAATTGTATGCTGGATCAGGAATGAACCCAGTAGAAGGGGATTCCGACGACGAATGAAAGCAAAATGTAATGAGATAGGACCCTTCGAAACAAGTGAGCAATGGTTAGCCGGCCAGGCAAGAGCAATAAGCGTAAAAGGGTGGTTAACAGACATGGAAAGAGAAGTGATAAAACGAAAAGTAGAATATAGAAATAATACTTCATCAACAGATAACGTGCCCAGTGAGAAGAGAAAAATGAAAGACGGCAGTGAAGAAGTAGAGCGATGTGTAAATGTAGATGCCTTATCAGCAAATGAAGCAAAAGTAATGCGAAGAGCTATATCACAAGAACACGATG
>NW_021832611.1:300000-427924 GCF_006345805.1 Octopus sinensis | reverse complement strand
CGAAGTTCCCAAAGCTTGAAGAGAAGTTGAATGGACGGGGTAATAGAGTCTAAAGGTGCTTTCGGAAAAATCAATTTTTAGGTTGTTTTGTGAATTATGCCTTAAATACACGGAAAATGAAAGAAATAAAAAAACAATTAAGAATTGAATTTAATTTTAATAAAACTTAAATACGTTTTTTTGTTAATTTATGACATTAAAAAAATATTTTCTAATTTTTTTAAACTTTATAGATTTTATTTTTTCAAATTGGCCACAAAATTGGTCAATCTGTGAGGGTCGAGCACGGATTAAACATAGTGATTCAGTTATTATTGTGTTAAACAATGCACTGGCTCACAGTAGCATCAAATCCAAAAAATCTGTTTGGTTTTCCCACGTGGGTTTGAATCCCATCGTTGTCAATTTTTTACTTTTATAATTTTTAGAGAGCCGCATTTCTAACACGTACGCACCACAACATCACTATCTGGCACCTGAAAGAGACCAAAGTCAAAGAAGTACAGGCAACCCTTTATTTATTGCCACCAACGGGATTGACCAAAATAGTAAAAAAAAGCGAGATGGTAAAAAAGAAGTTACAAGTTTGAGTGACATCTTATCATGTTTTTTAGTCAAAATAAAGGAAATAAATTTTATTTGAGAATATTTTAAGGAACAGCAGTTACATAATCTAATACAGTCAATCCTCTTCTTATTGCCACCAACGGGACCAACTAAAATAATTGCAAAAAAAGAGGTGATAAAAGAGGTTTAAAGCTTGAATGTCATTTTATTATGTTTTTTAGTCAAAATAAAGAAAATAAGTTTTTATTCGAGAACATTTTTAGGAACAGAAGTTAAATAATCAAATAATGTTTTTTTCTTTTCTCCGTTCCTTGTTTAGTATGTTTTCAATAGTTTTCAATGCAACTAAGCATTCACAGCATCTTCCAATTTAATTTTTAAATTTTCGGTATCTTCTATTTCCATTTCACATTCCTTCAATTCTTCGTCATTGCTAAGAATGCTGTTGTCAATTAGCCGATCTATTTTTCCTATATCGATCTTTTGGATTTCTTCCTAATCAGCTACATTAATAATGTTTAGTTTATTTAGTAATTCTCCGAATCCTTCGATTTCAAACGGAAAATCATCAAAAATTCGAATCGTGAAGCATGTTTTATTTCAGAAATTTTTGATAGTTATATGTTAAGGTCAATTAATTTTTATGACAAAAAAATTATTTATTCATTTGAATATTTAATTAATTTTATTCCATGTGTTTTTGTTATTTGATTGTAATTGTCAATCGCAAATTGATTTATTCTCATGTCCATATGGATTTACCAAATATACTGGATCTGAAAACGTCGATAAAGCGCAGTGCATGCGACGTCATAATGGGAAACAACTCTTTGAAGCCGTCATAATTAAAAAGACGTAAGGAAACTAATTACCCATAAAATGTTGACACTTTTGAAAGTTTTATTGCAAAGAGAACTAAATACACTCAAACCTCTCAAATTGGCCATTTTTAACAATTTACCTCTGGAAAATTGAAAAAACTCTGCAAAATGGCCAACTCTCAAATTGGCCACACATTTTAATTTTTTTGTACTATAATTTTTTTTTTCAAAATTTTTTTTAATAAATTTAAATTTTATTAATAAAATTTGTACCATATGTCTTCTCGTAATAATTATACTCGTCCGAATTTTAATCAGAAAATATAAATTTTATCCTATAAAAAAGAGAATTCTCATTTTTCTTGTCAGCGTTTGGCCGAAAGATTTTGTTTTTTGTTTAATAAAGATGGTGGTCCAGTAATTATTGTGTTGGACAATGCACCAGCCCACAATTGTATTGAAGGAGTTCTTCAATTGGAAGAATTTAATGACTTTTATATTCTTCGTATCGGTTCGTACAGTCCAATGCTTAACCCCATCGAAAATTTATGGTCAATGCTGGCACAGGTGCGGATAAAGCAGAGGACATCAAGAAGAAGAAATATGATGGGCTCACAGATCGTTACGTTTTCCGGCCGGTTGCTGTCGAAACCCTGGGATCGATTGGGAAGGAGTCGTTGTGCTTCCTCAAGTGTATTGGACGTCCCAAGACCTTGAGAACACACAATCCTCTGGAGACGAGATGGCTCTCTCCAGAACGTGTCCCAAGCAATAGTAAGGGGGAACAGGATCGCCATCAGTTCTTCTTCTTTACATACAACTTCATTTGAATTAGAACACACATTCCGATTTTTATATAATGACTTTTCTTTTTCGCTGAGGATTGCATAATTATAAAAGTCACCGCCGGCTTCAACCATATCGACCCATTCCTTTAACTTGGAGTCAATAGCTTGGAATTTCAGATTTCGTGGTATACACCTTTTTGGTATCAAATATTTGAACGGTGATGTCAAACGTCATTGTGGTTTCTAATATCCGAACTATGATGTCAAATATCCAGATGGTTATGTCAAATAACAAAATATTCATATAATTGGAGCCATTAATGAGAACAAATTAATATATTGGGAACGAAGACGCGCACATTTTAAAAAAGAGGATTGTCAACAATGGTTCAGAAATATGATCAGAAGTATAAATGAAAAATATTCAGAAATTTGTATTGTGATAGACAACGCACCGGCATATTCACAGTTAGAGAAAATGATTAGAGAAGAATTTCGAGATATTAAAATTACAAGATTGGAACCTTACAGTGCACCATTAAATCCAATAGAGGAATGCTGGAGCGTGTTTAAGAGTGAACTAAAAAGAAAAATGGCGACAACTGATTTGTTAATTACAGAAAATGGATCCATCCAAAAAGAAACCAGGCTACGAATTTTAGAAAGTTGCATAGACACTTGTATTTATGCAATAACACCAAGAATTTGGTCATGTACATGCAATCATGTTCAGAAACATTTTCCAAGTATTATGGAGATGAACGATTTAACTCCCGATGACAATATTTAGCAACTTAACATTAATTTCATTAATAAATATCATTTTTTCACTGATGTGCAGAAAAAATCAAAGGATATTTATATTGTGTACTGTTGAGATCACGATTCGGATATTTGATATCAAGAAAAAATATAAGAACGGACGTTTGACGACACAGTTTGGATATTTGAAATCACAATGATGACGTTTGACATCACGGTTCGAATATTAAAACAACAATAATGACGTTTGAAATTACGGTTCGGATATTAGAAACCATAATAATGACGTTTGACATCATGGTTCAGATATTTGACATCCCAGTTCAGATATTCGATACCAAAAAGGTGTAGAATTCAAATTTTCATTTAGAGCAAAAGCTTTCTTTAGCTCTACTTCATTATCAAAATAATTTTTAATGATCGACGTTCGATTTCCTTCTTGAATAACAAGGAAAATATTTCGAAAACTCGGTATTTTTTACAGGTTTGTTTTTTTTTTGGAAAAATTCAATAATAGCGATTTTTTCTTTTAGAATCAGAGATTTAGAGCAATTGTTGATTATCAGCGACATGGTTTTTCCAATAGAAATAGCCTGTATTTTGATGAACTTATAAAAAACATAATGTTTTACCAAAGCACGAGATAAAAACACGTGATTAATTTATTAATGAATTAATTAAGCACTTAACTAAATTAATTAATAAACATTGCTAAAAAATTTTAATAAGCCTGAAAAAGTGATAAAAAATAGAAACACATATGGTGAAACAAAATTCCAATTTTTTTCGGTAAAAAGGAGATTGGCAAATCATAGAAATGGTAAATTAGATAGGTTTGACTGTGTATCAAAAAAAATGGAAAGTGAATAAAAGTTTCGAAAAACACTATACCATTTCCTATACTAAATGAGTCAACTAAGTGGAATCAATAACAAATTAAATGGAATTAATACCCAACAATATTATTTAATAGCTTATTAAATAGAATTAACACCAAAAATTTATGTGTTTAAAATTTAATGTTAACCATATTTATTGTGTCAGCAATATTTCTCTGTATTACAGAAATAAAGCTTTCACAATCTTTAAATGTAATTGTTTTTATTCTATCTACAATTTTTTTCAAGCATCCGTGTTCAATACTCTCCAATTTACAACCGTTTTTGTTGAAATAAAATTTGGTTTTTAAAGAAAAGATGTCTCTTTTTTAGATGAGCTTTTACTTTTGACCATAAATTTTCGATGGGGTTAAGCATTGGACTGTACGAACCGATACAAAGAATATAAAAGTCATTAAATTCTTCCAATCGAAGAACTCCTTCAATACAATTGTGGGCTGGTGCATTGTCCAACACAATAATTACTGGACCACCATCTTTAATCTGTGCTTTTCTCAAACAAATTTTCATCTAATGACAAGTCTGTTTATTTAAAAGCTTCCCATCAGATTTTATAGTAAATGAGTCCTAGAGATGCATCCAATTGTATGCATGACCCTTTAGATGCAGCAGCTAGGATAGTGCATCTTGTTCCTTTTAGTGATCTTCATTCTGTCCTGCTGATATGGAGTTTAAAGTTTGATTCATCCTTAAAGCGAATTGGTTTGTTTTCCGATTTTTAAACAAATTCCTTTCTCTTGATTTTGTTAATTTTTTAAAGAGCTTTTTCAGGATCAAACTTTAATTTCTTTAATTCATACAAACTTAAATCAAGATGTCGAGCAATACTTGATTTTTATATTGATAATTGCGGAAAATTTGATTTGATTCAACGTCAAATTGTATTTCTTTTATAATTAGCTAAAAGGTTCATATTCAGAAAAAAATATTGGACAAATCTTCCTCTGCATTTACAAAATTTGAACATCCATACAGAGAAAATATAACTATTGTCGTAAATTGTCTAACAATTTGTCAACATTAAATATAGTGAGCCTTTCAGAAGGATCTCCGACGCTTGCAAAATGATCACGGAAATTATAATTAACTGGTTTACCCTGGTCCTTTAATCAATATCTTAAATTAACCGACCCTTCTAAACAGTTTTTATCGGTTTCACATAGACTTTAATTGAGTTCTATAAAAGAATAAATGAGATGGAATTAATTATTAATTGTTTTCTAAATAAGATATTTGCATTGAATAATGTTGTTTTTTGATGCTGTTAATCACTGGTCCGAAGCTAAAAATTCAATATTGTAAAATGTTATGTAAAAATAAATAGTACAAAAGTTATTTATTCATTTAATATACAAATTTGTCTAAGAACGTCAAGCCGTAGGTGCCAAATATATAGAATTGAAAAATAATTGGGTGGTCGGGAACATTTGCACGCTACTGTAGCAGTTTTAGATTTGTTTTAAAATTGATGAATCATTAAGATAAGTAGATCAGAAATCTAACATTATAAAATTATTAAATTCTTTCAAAATTATATCGAAAGAGTGGTCAAAAAACAGCTGAAATAGCGTGCAAATCTACAGAATATTCTTTAAAAAGCAATATTTGTATTTAATAAAATACACATAAAAATTCAACCACTTTGATCACCACGGGAATATTCGGAATCCAGGGTATGACGATGGCAAAAAATCTTTTTCTGTTCAAAAAATTATCATTTAAAAAAATAATAAATGCCTTTTTATACAAAAATTATTTAGAACCTTCAATCTACAATTTCAACATACTAATAAAATTATAAAAACTAATTTAAACTCACAGTATTCAATTTTGAGACAAAATGAATTATCAATCTGACTCAACTTGATATATCTCATCAATATAAAATGTAATCAGTTATTTGGTATGGAATTCATAAATAAAAGAATTTTGACTAAAGTGGACATAATTTATGAAGTTCAAATTAATTCAATGGTGATGATCACAAAATTATGATGATATAAAATACAAGTCAATAAGTAAAACAGGAATGAACAATCATTCAAGTAATCAATAGAAAAAAGATAAATTCAAAAACGACAAAATTACTAAATTAATTGTTTAAGGATATCATACAAACTAAAATATATTAAATAAAATATAATACCTAAAAGATTGACTTCTCGAATGAGCTTGATCCAGATTTTGATGGAGCAGCAAGAATTGTGGAGGGTAAATCTCCCATACCAGTTCCAACAATAACAACAGTCAAAAAATCGTCTTCGAACGAATTAAAAGATTCCTCAGAAACAACAGGCGAGAGGAGTTTACGCGAAAAATCACACTTTGGAAAAGCATGAAGAGCGGCCGTGGATTTCTTTTCAGTCCCACCAAATGAATAAGACACTGAAATAACAACAACAGCAGCGGCGTTTTTTTCTTCAAAATAATTAACCAGATTGTGGAGACTGGACTGCCCAGAAGAACAGTCAGAAGAAAATGCAACTAACACACAATAAGCACCATCAGAGTTGTCAATCCTGTTTTGAACTTCTCCAAGTTTATCTGGATCTAGTCTCAATCGATGTACAATAGACAATAAGACCGGTTCTTTTTGTTTCCCGTTCATTTCATTTGTCAATATTGTATGTTTGTACAAAAAATAGTCGACAAGCTGATAATTACCACGCACAAAGCGGAAAGAAACTGGAATGTTGGAACTCTTAAGCATAAATGCTCCTTTCCAGACATCTTCCGAGTCTTTGATTTGAGACATAGTCTTGAGAGGAGAGAAATATTCTCCTTCTTCATCAGAAACATAACTTAAAGAATAATTTTCATCACCATCTCCTTTTGCTGGAGTCATCGGACTGACCGGAGGTATTTCTACTGCATCCTCCTCGTTTTCTTGAAAAAATGCCCGTTTTTTGGAATATTTAAGATAACTAATTTCACCTTCATCGCCAACACTGTCAACGACGTTAAAAAATGGAGGATCGAATTTTTTTCGATTACTGGTCTGTTTTTCATCAACATTAATAAAGTTATCATTCTCAACTTCGGTTCGAATATTATTCGATGATGACAAATCTGATGAGAATCTACTTTTAATAGATTTTTTCGGAGTAGTCTTTTGAAATGATCTGCTTTTGATAATGAGGTCGGCAAAAGATTGATTCATGTGAGATTCTTTTGCATAATCCACTTGAATAGCCACTCCAGTGGAAGGAAGTACGTATCCCTTCATTTTTTTAAAGGCATCCACAGCGCTAGAAATTTGATCGTACATAAAATAGCCAAAGTCAGCCCCCACTGGCCAAAAATCTTTCCGGATTAATCCAAAAGGTTCAAAAAGTGGATAAACTTCGTCTTTATCAGGAACAAGACCGACATATATACACAGTGAAGGAATTGGTCTGCCATATCCAATTAGGCAGTTATATTTTCCGAATCTAAGTCCATGGGTATTCCTCTTTGCCACTTCAGCCATGTTCATATCAGCAAATGTCACAAAACAGTAAATACCGTCTTCATTACCACGGAATTGAATTGCCTCGACATGTCCGTACTTTGAAAAAACTGATGAAATGTCTTCTTCTTCGACCTTTGGATTCAGATTTCCGACGAAGAGAACACGACATTGATCATTGACATGTGCTTGACCACTTCTTTGAGGGCGGGGAATTGTCCGCTTTTTGATTTCTTCTCTTCCACGAACCTTGATTGGCTGAATCCTTTGTCCGCGTACAACTGGAGTCACTTCAACATGACCATCAAATAGACAAATTGAGCGGATTGTCTCTCTATAGGCAGTTTCCGCCGTCCGAGTATCCTCAAAATTCACATAAGCCGCAGTTTGTCCACGTTGAGAAGTTATTTGAATATTGAAGTACCGATAATGTATGTATTTGTCGTAAAGTTGTTCATAAATATCATCGTCGTGCATGTTAGGAAGATTAGTGAAAATTAAAGAGGTGTATGTCCCGATTTGAGGTTTATTAAAATGCGATCTATTCACTAGATCGTGATCTGAATTGTTAAATTGTCTTTTTTTGGGATAGTTAGGTCCACGACGAGAATCATACGAACTCATAAAGTACACTAAGCAAGGTATGAATATATTTGTTTTATTAATTAATTAAATTAAAAATAAAACAAATTTTAAATTATAAATACAAAATATTCTTTTATTTAAAAACTGGTAAAATTGTTTAAATTAGTTTTTTAATTCAAAGGTGAAGCACTAAATTGTCCACCAGAACACTTTTATTGTTTAATAAATTTGATTTTTAATTTACTGTGCCCACGATCCGGATGGTCTTGGAGAATTGTCGTCAAACATGACTAGTATTGGGGATACGCATTGAAAGAGACACTTCGGTGCCTTGTTTTTATCTCCCCGCCGATGATTTCTTTCTTGTTTTTCTTTTTCTTTTCGCTCAATAAACACTATTCTATTCTCTATTCTCTAAAAATCATTAGTTTCGCGTTTATTTTTATCGATTAAACCAGCAAACTCATTTATATTTTTTATGTTAACGAATCGAATAAAAGCGTCTTGTAAAATACTTCAAATCTAATAATCAATACGAGTAATAATAGATTACGGGTAACTATAATACAGATTATAGGAAACCAATTTGTTAGAAAATTTATTTAGATAATATTTTTACATTACAAAAGAAAGGAAAGAATCATTTATGTGCATAATGAAATTGTTTTGTCATATTCTACTGAAAGACCCAAATCTGTAGGAAGGTATAAATTTAATGAATTACAAAAACTTTAATATTTAGCTTTAAAAGAAAAACGTTTTTGAGTTTTTTTCGGGAAATTTTTTTCTGTAAATACAAATAAATTTTGCAGTATTGAAATTAAGATAAAAAAATTAATTTTTCAAAGGAATAAAACAAAAGTAAAGAACGAATCATTTGTGGGGAAAGGAATTGCTCTACTTTTCCCGCGAATAATGACAATCGAATTTCTTTGCAAGAGCCACTATGATTCACGTGGAACTAATTGGCCAAATTTTGAAACATTTTCATAGAAAAAATCATATTCTTTTAATTAATTTATTAAATTTTTAATTGGCTACAATTTTGAATTTAAGTTCTAGGAGTTTGAAAAGAGGTTGATTGAATAGATGGAGGTAATAGAATCTAAGGGTATTTTCCGAAAAACTAATTTTTAGGTGGTTTTGTGAATGATCCTTTAATATCTATTAAGGCAGCATTTTTTGCGTATGAGTCATAACTCAGTAATTTCAGAAATTCTAACGGATTCCTGATAAATTCAGAAGATGGGTTCAAAATACGTAAATTTCACGAGGAAATTCAAACAAATAAATTTGTAGACGTTGAATCCTTTCTTTCGATTTTCTCAAATTTAATTATAATTAAATCTAAAAATCAATAATAGATTACGGAAATCCATAATAATAATTAATTTTTTTAATTTGTTTAGAATCTAAAAAAGTTAATTGTTATACCAAAGGTATATAAAAGGTATTACAATTTAAATCATAGATCATACGATTATTTCGAAAGTACTAAGTTGTTTATTGACCAAAAGGTCCAATGCGTGTTTCAAAGCTAAATAAATTAAGAAATAATTTTACTTTTTCACGTGCTTACTTTACAAAAATCACAGTCGAATTATTGCAGCAGTTACTGCAAGATATGAAATCAGCAGACTGATTTCAATGAATGGGAAATCATTATAGTTGTGATTTGGAAAACAGCCAAGATTATTTGTCCTGTTAATGCGCATTTGCTTAAAGAGATTTCTTTTTATAAAATGCTTCCCTTGAAGCAAAATAAATATTTTTTCAAATAACAAAAAAAACCTAAGAGTTATTTATGTGAATAATGAAATTGTTTTGTTATATTTTACAGAAGAACCAAAAATCTTTAAAAAAAGTAAAAATTAAATGCTTTACCTAAACGTTTGGTTGTCTACTTTTTTCACTACACAAAGTCCTGGAAACCGATCTGAAATCAATAAGATTTCTGGAATTCAACAAGAAAGGATGGAGGATGCACACTACGCTTAGAATTATAGAAATATGATGCTATTTTTTCAGTAGTTAATGAGGATGATCTATTTCTTAATAAAATTAATATTAATACAGTTAATTTTAATTAGACGGGAATAGAAAATGCCGCGATCTGAGCGAGTTTAGAATTTATTGATTTTCGTACGCTTCGCTTTGTTTGCTGCGTGGCCAGGAGATAACTCCCCACGTGATGACGCCGAGAAGGTGCTCCTACAAATAGTGTCTCACAAATAGTGACAGGGTATGTACGATGATAGATAGTTAACGGAGTGATCAAAAGCTATATACATTTGTATTGTTTTAATCACACTCAATAAGTTGTGTCATTTAGTCTTAGTTTCATTAAATTCAATGAGACTTAGTAAAAAGAAGATTGATTGCTAAAAAAATCTTCAAAACAAAAATTTCAAGCCTTTAAGGGTATGAGTGAAGGAGAAATGTCTAGACCAGGGGCTCTCAACCTTTTTAGCTCAAGGGCCAAATCGATAATTAAGATTAGCTTCGCGGGCCGCACAAAAAATATTTTATATATTTTTATATTTTCCAAGCCGGTAACTCGCTTGCAATCCGAAGTAATGAGTCCGAAGCCACTGCCGGTAACTCGCTTGCAATCCGAATCCACTGCTGATGCGTAATGAGTTTTTGGACTCTTTTTCTTCTTTTTTGAATTTCCATTTCCTTTATAAAGAAATACAAGCTAAAAAATTTACAAAAGGCGTTGTAACTAAAAAGAAAGTATTATTTGTTTATTAAGTTTTTGAAATCCGGAATAAGTAAAGTCGAAGAAGTTCGTAAAAGCTGACTCAAGTGATTATCCGTGAGTTTGTTACGATATTTATTTTTTATTCGAATCATTTTACAATTTAATTAATTAAATTAAACAACTAACAATTAACACCGAAAATCGTTAAGTTCCAGCGGCGACGGAACCAGAGGCTCTCTCTCGAGTCCTTGAGCCTCCTCCCGATAAACTGCCCGACCTCTTTGAGGAACGAGTCAGTCTTCTTTCCTGCAACTCCAGCGGTCTCCAGGGCGATTGCCGTAACGCGGTAGCGGTCCGCGAGCGAAGAATATTTGTGTATTTTGATCTTTTCGGCGTGGTTTGCAGCCGAACAAGGGTTTGCCGAATCATTTTACTAAATATTGATTCGCATAAATATGTAGATCCAAACATTGATATATTCATATATGCATTTTGTGTTATATTTTGGAATAATTTAATCTAAATTTGAATTTGTCTTGAGGAATTAATTCGTAAAAATTAATAATTTGAACAATGCCGCCAGTTCTATATATCATGTTGTAAATTAATGAGTTCTAGTTGAAACTTTGCAGGCGCATCCTTAATTTCCACGCTGAATGGAGTTGCGAATATTTTCATTAAAGAAAAGAATTCTTTAAAATTCTAAAAATTAAATTTATATAAATGTACCCCAAAACGTGCTTCAAATTGATTAATTAAATCACCAATTATGGATATGTATTTTTCATAATCAGCGCCTTCGTTGTTTTCAGATAGTGAATAAAAATGAGATGTATATCTCCGTATTTAAGTGAAGTCAACACTAAATATAATTTTTCGATAAACGAAGAAATATATCCATATAACTGATAACAGATTTTTCCTTTTCCTTGTAATTCAACATTGAGATTCGACAAATGCGTGGTTAAATCAACATAAAAAGCCAAATCGGCAATCCATCTTTCATCGTAAAATAAAGAAAAAATAATTAAATTTTAACATTATTAAAAAATTAATAAAGTTAATTACTCTAGAGGGGCCGCAAAAAAATCCTGGGGGCCGCATTTGAGAACCGCTGGTCTAGACTAATTAAAACAAAGAGTTATTGGCTCGATCTACAAATACTCCTTTATCATACAAAAAGTTGTTTTACACTTTTTAAGTACTAATTTTTAGTTAATCAAATTAAATATTTTATTTAGCACGAAATCGTGAGAACGAAAACAAGTTATGTACAGTAAAACCTCTGGTGCTCGCCATTTTCGGGACCGAAGAAAAATTGCGAGCAATAGAATTTGGCGAGCAATGGAAATAATCAATAAATTTTTTGACTTTGAAATTTTGAAAACATCTCGGTTTTCGATACTTCCGATCATAAGTGATCCTTCCAAGTCATATCTGAGCAAATAAACAAAGAGAATCGAAAGAAATTAAAAGGAAAAAATTAACTAAAAAAATCTTTAATAGTTTTTTTTAATTCAGCCATATTTCTAATAACTGTGTCGATTAGTTCCAACGAATTTATATCAAAATTTTCATTTTGATAAAAGAATGACTTTATTCTTTTCAACATTTTCAAAGCCTCTTTTGAATTTACATGAGATTCGTCATTATGAATATCTTCATCGTCATATTTTTGTGGGAAAGAATCTCCAGCAATATTAAGGTAATCTTCAATTTCATCTATTTCGGTAAATTCATGATTAATAAAATCATCTTTATCCACCGGGTCCAATATTTTCAAGATATTTACCATTTGATCATAATTATCAATTTCAACAGTTTGTCTTTCGAGTTGATTTTCACATTCGATCCATTTTGAATGTCCGAAACACTTTGTAATTGTTTTGGTCGTTACTTTTTTTCCAGGCAAAATATGTAAAAAGAAGACCGTCTTTTAAGGTTAATTTTTTATGAGCTTCCAGTGGATTTTCTCCATTTTCAATTTTTTCTAACATAAACTCAAATTTAAGTTTATTAAAATGTCTTTTGAAGAATTCCATCCAAGTTAATAGTTCGGTGTCAATAACAGAATAAGTTAAGTTAGATAATCTCTTCTTATTGGAGAAAATGGGATCAGTAGACATTATTTTCTCTTTTCCAAGTCTTAAATCGTTCACAGCCCTTCGAGATATTTTTTTCTTCAAAACAGAAGAAAAAATGTAAGCTATACGGTCCATCGTGAGACTTTTGTTCTTTTCCATGTACGCAATAATGCGACGTTTTTCATTAAAAGACAATCTTGTGCACTTACGCATGTTGAATTTAGCGTGGTTGAAACAACAACAACAAGAAGCCCTGCCGCAAGATGAGAACGGAATGTTAACATCTCGCTTGGGCCAGCCACATAAGATCAAGACAGAGAGAGAATATGTTATTAGGAAACTAACTAATCCAGAGGAAGACGTCCCGAACGAAGACATGTATCTCTGCTCCATCTAATTTTTCTTTTCGAGTTTGGCTGAAGTAGACATCCGGTTCCGCAGTGCTTGAAGAACTTAGTAGTTTTCCGAAACTCCTGGGTTCATATCTTACTGTTATCATTTCGGCGGAAGGTTCCATGCATATTACATGCAACCCGGATTGACGAGTGACGCCGGCAACAGTGGTTGAAATATTTTATGTAAAAAATAGTTTAACCAAAAAAATATTTTTAAAAATTAATGGTGAGATTTAGAAAATGGCGAGCAATAGAATATTTATCAAAATTTACTAGAAATTTTTAATTTTTTGAAAAATATGTGGCGAGCACCAGAGGTTTTACTGTAGTTAAAGAAACGGTCTTGTTATGAGACAAAACATAGTCTTTTCACAGTTTTTGCAGTTTCCAAAACCCAGAATTATCTATTATTATTGAAAAACTTTATTCTTTGTTCGATCAGAGCGCTGATTGTCTCATTCAAGTTTGTCTCTAAGTCGTTAACCTGATTATCCACTCTACGCTTGAAGGCTAACTTTTTTCAAAGTCTGAGCTTTTGAAACACTATTTTCGCATCGGACATAAGATTTTCTGTTTTATATAAAGCTTCTGAGCCAATTGAATGAAACTTATGTTTCTATTTCCACTTTAATAGACCCATTTTTGAATTAATATATCTTCAATCAAAAATTAAGATATAAAAACAAATGAACAAAATGTATGAATCATTTATAACAGAAAGTCATTTAGAAATGGCTTTAATTTGTTGAAGGCAGCAGATCTATGAGAAACGGCTTGTTTCTCTAAAACAGTCATCTCTCCATATGTTTTGTCGCTACATAATGGCTGGAAACATGGATCCCACCCAAAGCTACTACTTCCTCTCGGTTCGACTATCTCTCCTTCAACGTCTCCTCTAAATAATCGGATATCGTTCCCGTCGTAAAATGCAAATATTGTGGAAGCGGTTGCTTTTTTAGATTCGAATCCTTCCAAAAGTTTAAATAATCCAGCAGGGCCAATTTTATCCAAAAACCATTTAACGTATGGTCCCGGCATCCCGCCCAAGGCATGAAATGCTAGACTAGTGTCTTCACATAAGACAGGTCTCTTTAGGATTTTGAAAGCTTTTTTGATTTTCAAAGTGGCGATATCTTCAGGAGTCCCCTGGTATTCTGGGAGATCAATATTTTCTGATATAACCTTTAATATGAATATAAAATTTTGTATACTTTGTCGATAAGTTGGTTTCCTAACATTGATTTTAGTTCTTTGAGCTTGTTTAGATTTCCGGTAACAAAAGTTAACATCGATACTGTTTAACGTTTAAATTTTTTTATTATTTAAAGTATTGTTTAATCATATTTTTATATCCATTTGGTTCTACACTTATATTCAAATTTAAATTAATAAATGTTTTTATCAAAAAGTCTCATAACAAAAGGTTAAAAAAACTAACAATTTCATACCGTATAATTTTGATATATGGGTGAGTAATTGTATAAAATTAAAAATGCATATAATCAATATAAAAATTTTCCAATTAAATTTAAAAAAATGAGAAAATAATTAATTCTTTATTCCAAATTTTTTTTGAGTAAAATGCTTCCAGTATAGACAAGGACGATTACTGAAAAAAACATGACAGAGCCAACTTATTCCTGACGAAGTGTTTAAAAAATTAGATGCAAGAGATTATTACCATTCAAAGTAAATCGCTTTCACCAATGTAGGTCTTCATAATTTTAAATAACTTTCTCAACTGTTAGCGCCTTTTGATTTATTCACCATAAAGCGGATCAGCTTGATTTATGTGAGACTATAAAAATGAATTTCAAAACAATAGAAGTGTAAAAATAATTAACAAATAAGATTATGTAATCGGTAATATAAAATGAAAAATATTTCAAATTTCAAATTAATATTTTGAATGTCAGTCAGTAAGGTAAAATTAGAAGACTATCTTGGAATTATGGATGAAATATTTTGCCAATTGGTATATTGGCATATTATACTACAAATAAGGCGAATTGGATGAACGGGCATGATTTTTTTGACACATTATATTCAATTGTTTACATTCAAGAAATAGAAAAAATTCAGGATTCGGTTTTACAACTCTTTTGTCTTGGAATTATAAAAATAGCACATTTTATGTTTATCGTAGTTCTAGAGAGCAAAACATATTCTAAAGCATTCACAAATGTATAATTTATTTAGGATGAATTTGAAAAAATATTCAAATATGCAAACTTTAGAATTGATACAAATCCAAATGAAATACTTTTGGGATTAGAATTAAAAATTAAAGATTGTGCAAACAAGGTAATAACTTAAATATAATTTTTAAGATGTTAATAAGCAATAGATTGCTGCTTGTTTATTTGATTTTGAATCTACTTGTTAAACTTCGGATAGATGTTATTTAATTATAATATTTACAGTTTTCATACTACATTGGTGATTATGAGCATTTTAATGAGATTACCGTGAAAATTAAAATGGTTTTAGAATCAATTGAAAAAGGAATTTCTGGAATTTTGATGAAAGAATTTGGATTTAAAGTCAAAATTAAAAATTGCACTGAAAGATATCATTTGTATACACATGAATCACGAAAAAAGGGTTATACGGTCTTTCAAAAATTTTTTCATTTATTAATGAGTCACGAAGTAATGATAGACATTACTAATTTCGACACATTGATGGTAATCTCGTCACAGTTATGAATTAAGGATTATGCTGATCATTTTCTCATCAAAAATCAAACATCATTTATAATAATGGCTTATATGACTTTCAAGTATTTTTTCTGAGTAAAAATTAGATATCTTCATTTGTTTCCAATTATGAATGGTTATGAAAACTTATACAAAATGCTTTTTTATTCAAATTGCACGTCTGTTCCTGCAATTTTGAAAATTAAGTATTTATTCAGTACAAAATATATAGTGTTGATCTTAATAACACTATTCAAATTGTTTTAAAATCTTTTAATCACAAATTAACCAATTACATGGAGAAAGCAGTTAAAATCGTTTTTAGAACTCCGATTGACTGTTTTCACAAACTGAGAGAGCTTATTATTGAAGTTAGAATTAAATTAAGAAGGGTTCTTATATTTTAAAATGTTAATTAAATAGACGGCAGTAAAATTTACCCATTTATATTCGACAGTCATTAACGAACTGGAAATCGGCTCTGAACTAAGTTATCCTGCAGTTATTCAACAAGAGATACTTCACACAAAACTATCGTTATACTTACTTCGGACTGGAGAAAAATTAAAAATATTTTCTGATGTAATTCAATATCAACACCTTTTTTGGTTCTTTATATCGTATATATTTCATTTAGGGTTCTTGCTAACCTAGTGTATTATAAAAAGTCTTGTCTGGAGTACCAGTTACACTTTTATTACACTTATAAGAGTATAATTTTTCAATACTTATATATAGACCAACAAACAAATGATTTTCCAAATTATGAGAATATTTCAATCAAAAATAGATCAATATCTAGTTTCTATTATGCTAATTTCATTGTATATGACCCTATTATATTCTTAGTATTTATGCTACCTCGAGTTTATTAATGAAAAAGATAATAGACCAAATTACTCGGAAAGGGATCTTTTTGAAACGAGATATTTCATTACTTTTCCAATAATAACAGCTGAGAATGATCTGGCTCAGATTTTAATAGTTTTATAATATGAAGTTAAATTTTAAGGATACAAAAAAGCGTCTAAAAAATTCCTTTAATGAAGAAGAGACAATATTACTAAGAATGTCTATTGATTTAATTGCCACTATCAAACATAGCTCGGATAACGAACAAGTATATTTAAAATATTACAAATAGTCTAAAAATTTTGAAAAACTTTGTAAAGATACAATATCTATAATTATTAAAGAATTAAAGGCGTCATCGGAAAATGTATTTTTAATTGACATAATATTCATAGAATTATAAAAAATCACACAATTTGCTTGACTTCTCTTTTAATAATTACTTGAGCTTCTTACATTCAAAAAAAATCGACAATAAACATTTGTTAAATGACAGAACATAACAGTTTCAACTTTTAAGCAATAAATTATAAAACCCTCTTAAAATTAGTAAAAAATTTAAAAAATTAAAATGGTTTGGGAGGCTAAAATATTTCCGACTATTTCAACATTAAAATTGCACTTCTTGAAACCATCTGGAAATCATACGGTTTTTGACTGAGAATGTTTAGTGGCGTTTAAAAACCATGTCCGTGTCTTTAGAGTAAGGTATTTTGAATATTTACAATTTATTTATTAAAATGTGGCAATCAGATAAACAAAAAGATGCGTATTCATTCCCCACCTCAGATGATGTATTTCTGCATTAAAGATGTCATAAGCTATTTTCGTATATAACAGCAATGGAAATTCTTTGCGAGAGACACAATAATTTGCCTGGTTTGCTCTTCCAGGAAAATTTCTTCCTAGTGAGGTCATTAATAAAGGCCAGGCTGAATTCCAACCCTTATGTTATTAAATCATGTTATTATTATTTATTAATTGCACATCCGCAACAACAAGAAAGTTACAATCTTCTCGTCGCTCGTGCCACACTCTGTAAAATTTTGTCTGTTAGACACCTCCACACTCTTCTTGAGATTTCGATTTTTCGGAGGCTTTCTAGATCGTCTGTATTTTCTAGTAGCAATCCGACATGCTTAAGGTCGTTATTTAAGATTAGTGGTAGTGTTGTCCGTGGCCTGCCTCGAAAAATTTCAGAGCATTGAAAGTATGTTTCCATAATGTCATTGGCAGGAACTGCGGAATCCATCCGTAGTATGTGCCCAAAGAGTCCCCATCGGCTCTTAGTGATAGTTGCATCTAATTGTTCTGTTTTGAAAACGGAGGATAATTGGATAGTGTATTTTCAGCAATGACCTGAATTGTTTTCTGTGAAAAGCATTGAGATTTTCTACACATTTCTGATTCAGTTCCCATGTTTCTGAGTTGCATAGTAAAATGGGCATGATGAAAGCATTGTACAAATGTAATTTTACGGGATTTGAGAGATGCGTGTAGCTTAGTCATGTCGATTTAAGCCTCTTCAGTGCTAATGTTGGCAGTATTTTTCTCCGTTGGACATCTTCCCAGTCACCAAGCAGTGACCCGACTTTTCTTGATTTCCTCCATATCTCGTCAGTAACTTTACTTTCTCATATTTAAATATTTAAATAGTTAATATATAAATTTGAATTAAGATATACAGTGAAACCTCTCGAATCCGCTGCTTCTCGAATCCGCCGCTTCTCGAATCCGCTTGTTTTAATCAAAATTTGAAATTTCCTATGAATGATTCTTGAATCCGCTTGTTTCTCGAATCCGCTCCTCAAGTATTATGAAAAATAATTTTTTATCTAATTGTAAGTTAAATTAATTAACATTTTAAAATTCTCATTACACGTTAAATTGTATTTTTGTGATGCGTCGCTGTGTTAGACTTTCTATCAACGAAAAAATTTCTATACTACGTTATATTTCTGACAACCCATTCGTTTCTGCACCTCAAATTTCCAGGATTTTTTCTTCACGGTTAAAAAAGAAAATTTCTCCGAGAACTATAAACGACCTTAAATCAAAATCGGACCTTTTGAATAGGACTGACATCAAAAAATTAAACATAACGAGAATTCCAAAACTCAAATTTAATGAAATTGATGTAGCGATGATAACATGGATTAACTTAGTGGAATCTAGCGGAGCAATTCTATCAGATTCGATGTTAATTGCAAAAGCTCTTAAATTTGGAAAAAATTTTCCAGAATTTAAAGCAAGTCGTGGGTGGCTAGAAAAGTTTAAATTACGAAATGGTATCAAGTTAAGAAAATTTCACGGAGACAGTGGATCAGTAAATCATGATGAAAAATCTATTACTGATTTTAATGAAACAATGAGTTTAAAAATTGAACAATATGGATTGGACAATGTTTATAATGCAGATGAAACTGGTGTTTTTTACAAGGCGATTCCTTCCAAAAGTGTGTGCACCAAATCACGGCCTGGAATAAAGTTGTCGAAGGATCGATTTTCGTTACTCTTATGCGCAAATTGTTCTGGTTCCGATAAAAGAAGGCCTGTGATGATAGGAAGATTCAAAAGTCCAAGGTGTTTTAAAAATTTCAACATTGGAAAATATGTTACCTACACCCATTCCAATAAGGCATGGATGAACCGTGAAATTTTTAACAAGTGGCTCAGTGATTTTGATTGTGAACTTGCAAAGAAAAAAAGAAAAATTCTACTTGTAATAGATCAATGTCCATCTCATCAAATTATTGTCACGTTAAACTCAATTGAAATTCTTTTTTTGCCTTCTAGAACATCCTCGCTCTTGCAACCAATGGATCAAGGAATTATAAAATGCTTTAAAGCCGAATTTACCAATTTGAAAATAAATGATATAATCGAAAAGGTCGAGGCAGGGGAAAATTGTCAGAATGCAATTAATGGAATCACCCTTAAAACTGCTGCGACATTAACATTCTTCGCTTGGAATAAAGTTACTCCTACGACCATCAAAAATTGTTTCCGTCATGCACAATGGATAAAATGTGAAACAATCACAATCAACAGTGAATCTAAGAACTACGAAAATAATTATGAAGAAATAATAAAGAAATTTCAAATTGACGATCCAATATCTTATAGTGAATTTGTTGATTACGGATATACTGAAAATGAAGAGCTAATCGAATTTTTAAACAAATCTGAACAAGCTGGTACATTACAGTCAAAAAAAGTTCAATCAGTTAGTGATTTTATTTAATAATTATACTTAGGAAACAATTATTGAAGAGGAATCAAATGAAAAAAAAGTTGATCTCTCAGAAGCCTTCAGAGCTCTAGAGATTATTAAAACTTATGCTTCTCAGGTAAATGCAGATATAGATGATCATGAAAATATTATGCGAATTGGGGAAATGTTAAGAAAATCAATTAAAAAATAAAATTTCTGATTTTTTTGAATATAAATAATTTTATGTATTCAGTCATTTGTATATAAAAAGAAATACTTAATCTATATTGTAAGTTCATATTTCAACTATAAAATATTATTTAAATTGCCTCTCGAATCCGCCGATTTCTCGAATCCGCCGATTTTTTGGTCGGTCCCAAAATCGGCGGATTCGAGAGGTTTTACTGTACTTTAAATAAAAAATAAAAGCTAGTGATGAATCCAATTTTATTTTCAGCAGAATATTTACACCAAAATCTTAATAAATATTCCGATAGTATAATTCTAGACTGTTCATATCATCCACAAACTGCAAATCGGAACCCTTTTGAGGTATAAGTATATTTATATACAAGGAATATCTTATTAACCGCATTGAAAATGCTTTATTTTTTGATATTGACCAATGTGCTGATAAATTTTCTGAATATGCACATATGATGCCATCTGCTAATGAATTTTCTGAATATGTTGAGAAATTAGGAATATCCAACTCAAATCATATAATATGCTATGATAATAGTAATTACGGAATATACTCAGCCCCTCGAGTTTGGTTCATGTTTCAATTCTTTGGTCACGATAATATTTCTATTCTCGATGGTGGTCTTCCAGCCTGGATAAGAAGTGGATTCCCTGTTACTGACTCTTCACCAACGGAAAAAAATAAACAAGGGATATTTGAAGTTAATCAACGTTCACATTTTTTGACATTTGAGCATATTCTGGAACAATTTGAAAATTTAGAACTTAAAATGGTAGATGCTCGCCCGAAAGGACGATTTATTGGATTAGACGAAGAATCTGTGATTGGTTTCATATATTATATTGCAAACTCTCTTAGGAATAAAACCTGGTCATATTAAAGGATCAATTAATATACCTTTCAATGAATTTATCAATCCAGAAACTAATAAAATGAAGACTAAAGAAGAAATCAAAGAGACATTCCATATTAATGGGATTCGGCCTACAGAACCATTTTACTATATGTGTTCAACAGGTAACTATTATAGATCTTATAACCTTAAGGCGTCACTGCATGTATGCTGCCTTTCGCACTTAAGCTTGCTTTTGGAATCGAAAACTTTAGACTTTTTGATGGATCTTGGACTGAGTGGTATACAAAGGCTGACTCAAAGACTATGGATTGCGTTCCTTTATAGACATAAAGTTTCTTTAAAATTCATTAATATTTTAATAAAAAATCTGACATAATTTATTTAGTGAGATTTATAGTGAGTCTTTTACACTGTTAATAATCGTCAAAAATATTTCATAATATCTTTAATATTCTTTACAACCGTTTTTAAATTCGAAATATTTATTACAAAAAAAATTCTTTAGAAATAAATTGAAAAAATAAGATAAATTCGAAAATAGCAGTAGGTGCAGAACAAAACCCGAAAATAAACCAATATGTATAACATGAAAACGAAAACAAATTAAAAATACTCAGCGATATTGCGCTCAAAAAATGGCTTAAAGTCGCTATGGATATTTTAAAACATAATTTATACATATGACTGTCAATGTTGACGAAAAAGTGGAGGCTCCAATAAAATGCCCAAATAATTCAAAACAATTGAAGAATATTGCCAACCCTAATGCAATTTCGATACTAAGTTTAAACAAAATAATAATTAAACTTTTTTGTACTAATTTTATTCCCACAAAAAATGACTTGCAACGGAAATCGAGTAGAGATATAGGGATTCTCAAAAAAATTATATGAATGTTACTGGATTCACAAATGCCGCGATAAGGACTATCAAATTAATTGAAAGAGCAGAAAATCTTAAATAAACAAATTCATATCCCATAGTCAATTTGTTGCCAAGGAAATATTAATTGAAATAAATTAATGCTGATTTTTTTCTCGAAGAGGATACATAAAACAGAAATAAATGATCAACATTTTATACAAAATATTGTACATATAAGGTTTACAGACTTCAACTGAATTATAAATTATACCTGTCACATAAAAATCCATACTGCTAAATAATACAGAAAACTTTTTAGAATAAAAGTAGGCTTGCATCGCTAAGCACAAACTAAACGGTTTTCATTCATAAAGTCAGACAGGTATAGAGATTTAGACACATTTTTTGTAGAAAAAAGCGGGAAGATAGTTTCAAATATCCCACTTTTCTAGCTTTAAATAGCAGCATTTTTAAAAAATTTCAATTGTCATCCTCATTGAGAAAGTTGTTGTTGCATAACCCCGGTTCACATTTGGGTATGAGACCACCGGCTAGCAGAAATGACACTGCCTTCAAGGGTGGTCCCAAAGGACCTTGGAGGAGTAAACAGAAAGTTTTCTGCGGATGGGGAGATGAAAAGAGCAGCGAATTTTTTCCGGAAGTTTTGTTTAGCGGTCGCTCTCAGTGCACGGACATTCTCATTTAGCATGTTTAGGACGATGCAAGAGTAGTATGATTTCGCGAAAAAAATAGGAATTGTTCTCCTCTTGTATTTAGATGTTTTTTATAAGGAAAACTTGTTTCACAGTGCAAGTGGTCAATGAGCGTTGATTTCAGACACCAGGATATAATCCGCTTATCCTTGTTTTGAACTGATCAGGTCGCCCGCTAAAACTTTCAGATAGATAGGTGTCCCAGCTCGGATTTTCTTAGATTAGAACGGGGCGGATGTATTGTTTGTATATCCATGTTGTATTTTCCCGCTGAAGGGTATTCGAATGTCTTTTTGAACTTTTCTTTTTCTTTCGGTGAGATTCCAACCTCCTGAAGAAAGGCAATAAACTCAATTTCAGAGCGCGGAAGCTCGGAGTCCTTCAGTTTTGAATATTTCCCCATTAAAACTGTCACTCATGTCCACAAGCCGGTAACAAATTTTATCCAAAACAATTTATAATAATATTTAAAAAATCGTCATTGTTCATTTTTTTTAATTATCCAATCACTTACCAACCTCCCACTTCCAAAATGGTTTCAAAACAGTGTATTCAACAACTACTCAATTAACAACGCTTTCCCAATTCGTTCTGGACGGGTTCAACGAGAAGAGGCCCCCAAAACGAACATTTCTAGCTTTCATCGACATTTTTAAGGCTTTTGACAGCGTCTCTAGATGCGGTTTCAGACCGCCTAAATTTAAACTACTTATCCTGCCTTGCAAAATTCTTAACGGGCCGCATGGGTTACGTCTCCCGCATAAACCTTTGTTCCAAACAACGTTGTCGTCCAAACTGGGTACCTAAGGGTTCTGTGCAATCTCGAACCCTGTTCAACCTTTATTTGCCCCGACTTTTTGGCCAACGACTCAAACAAGTTGACACTATCTCACAGACGACATTATTATTGCATCAAAACATGAAGACTACAATATTGCTTCTTTCAACATTCCACAGAAACTATTCTCCGTTGAGAATTGGTTCATAGAAAACAAACTCTAGGCTTCGTCTTCCAAGTTCTCGTTCACCCTAATATCTTCCGACAGAAGACAATCAAAGATGCATCCCGAGCTATCTCTCTTTGATTCTGACCTTCCGCTATCCAAACAATTATTTTCTGTATTTTGGTTAAAATAAACAACTACGATATCCCCGACTCACACGATGAGGTCCCTAAAACCTTCCCACCAAAAAAATAACAAAAAATTCTTCATTTTGTTAAAATGAACAACAAATTCCCTGAGATCTCTGGAGCGATGGGTGCACAGACGGCCAAGTTTTGAAGAACCGGGTCGACAGGCAATGAAATTCAAAGCTCCCTTGGCGAAAGAGTCGGCACAGGTGACGGCAAGCTGCCTCTGGATTCAAATGCAATCAAAAATGGTAAAAATATCGATGGTTTTAAACAATCATTTCCAGGGTTGTTTTCGCCTGAAACTAGAATTTCGAACATATTTTACTTTCGTCAATGACCTGCTCGTCTGTTCGATTCACTTAATGCCAGGCAACTTTTGTTTCCTGTTAATCTGCTGGCTCTTAATTTGATGGTAAATTAGGCCGATCGCAGTTTGCAACGTCTTTAGAAGGCTACCAGCCAATGTCTTTCTTAAACTGAGTCAGGAATTTATGCGTTTAGAATTGGATTTGGGGACCAAAAGAGCGTGTGAATTTATATTCGTCCTTTTCATAATATTCGTCTTGAAAAAGTCGAACCCGCCGAATTTTTTCTTTCTCCTGAAGCTTGACTTTTTTTACGTTTTCAACAGGGTCAAAATCACTCCTAAACGTTATCCTGGGTTACTCACAATCGTCTTTCTGTGTATGGGCTACTAAGTTATCTTTTATTTTCTGGTCAAATTGTCATTTCGGTATCTGGAATTTAGCAGACTGATCCACTGGGACCCATACTTTGTGCCATTTGGGAGTGCATCGGGATCACGTGACGTTTTTTCGGTTTTTACCGTGGTCTTGGTGTTTTAATAATAATTTCTGTGAATTGCATTGCTCGTAGTCTATCATTGCTAATAGATTATTAATACCTCAACTATGTTACTCTTAATGGATTCATCAATCGCGTCGACGCTGACAAAATTGTTTCAGGTTTTACAAATTATCTGTTCTTCATTGTGCTAGCAAGCCGGTGATTGTCTTTTTGCCATTGACGGTGCGATCTTGGACACGCTTGCTCGATCTTAAACATCAAGTTCGTGGGTAACAGTCAGGTCCATACAAGCTTACCTGTCCATTCTGGAGAAATTGTGCTCCGCATCTTTGCCGTATTACCTTTTTTATTTTTCTTTATCTACAGATAACCTTTGTTCTTTTACATTTTTTCAAAGATGTTGGGGTTACGGGATACCCAGAGGTGTTAGAGTCATAGAGTTCTTGCAGGTATCGGGTGGTGGAAAAGATCTCAATTTATACAGGTTTGGACCAATGGGTCAATAATCATCTTGTTATGGAAGTAAGATCACCAGTTTGCACTGGCATTATTTGCTTCTTTTTTCTAACCGGACTCATTTAATTGGCTTGACGCTTACTCGGGCTCTTCAGCGGCATTATTACTTTCTAATTAGTGTTTGTCAAAGGTTTAGGATAAAAAATTGTCACCATATCCGGCTGCTAGGTTCATGTACAGAACGCACTACCTCTCATGCCGCATGAGTGCCGGCAGAATCCCGCGTCCCGCAACCATGTCGTAGAAATGACTCTACTAATTCCCCGCTGATCATAAAACACACTGGAATTAACAGATGCGATCAAAAACCTCCAAATAGAATGACTATGTTTTCTTTCCATGGGGAAAATCTCATGTCTAGGCCGTTAGGTGCGCCAACATCTTTTCAGAATTCATGTTAACTTTGTCTACAACAGATGTCCGACAATCATGTTCTATTACTAAAACTCGAAAAAAATCGAAATACAGCAATATCCGAAATAAAGTAAAATCCGTTCCATTTGAGTCTGTAAGTAATGGTTTCATCGGTAAGAAAAAATTCAGCATGATAATTTTAAAACGCACACTAGAAAATAAAACTTTGTAAATAAAGTAACAAAGGAACTCAAATCAAATTAAAAACAAAAATAATTCAAATATACGTAAATAAAAAAACGCCCATACTCGGATTCGAACCAAGAACCTTGTGGTTAACAGCCACACGCGCTAACCGTTGCGCCATATGGGCTTGTTCACCGTCGTGTTCTATATATTAGACTCTACTATCTCTGTAATAACATGTGAAAAGTCTATGTTTTCTATTCTTCACAAGTGAATGAACGGACTATCTTATAATGAAATGAAATGCCACTTTTGTTTATGTGTCGCAATTTTAAAAGCCGAAAATTTAAAGTAAATTCAGCTAGCTAAAATTGAAGAATTTCTTCATGAAAGATCTTAAACTAATAATATTTCAAGATGCACAATAAAATTGTGAGGTGCTTTTATTTTTACTTTTTTTACGAATTCCGTCTAAAGATCAAAAAAGAATTAAGACTTATTCTGTGCAATTGTACTAACTCATGAATGTTTTGAAATAGGAGTGTAAACTTTAATAAAAACGGAGACGATAATACGATATAAAAACCTGATTTATTTGTTTAAGACTAAAAGATCAGTAACATGTTTCTCGTTCACGTTTAAGTAACTTTTGTGGACATTTTACAACAAGTGGAGTTGAAAAAAATAAGAAAAATCGATCTACTCTAGAAAGAACTAAAAATACGTCATTCAAAAGTGAAGATTATGTCAATTGTTCTACACAAATAAATTTGTGACACTTCATTTTCTGAAGTATCTGAATCATTAAATATAGCCTAAGGACGTATGTGTATGCGCAATTTTTGTCACTGACGAAAACGTTAAAAAGCATTGCTGTTACAAGAAGAAACGAACCCAAGCCGTGTGCCGTCATGACGTCTCAAAGGAGTCCTGATTACGAAAGTCAACCCTGACAACTTAACAGTTTAGAAGAGGAAAATGGGATTATTGATAAACTTTATTTATAACTTGAATATCAGAAATTAAAATAATTTGATTTTTATTGTATATAAATTAATTTCTTAATAGATATATTTTGAGATCATGTTTTTTCCATGTTAGCTGTTGTTTAATAATTTTAAGCACCTCATCATCCTATTAGGCCTGTAATTCTTACAGCTGCTATCGGAAATGAACTAAAATTTTTGACTAATGGAAAGCCTTATTGTCTATTAAGAGTCATCAATCAACCTATAATCAACCTTCCAATTAAAATCTTAATAAATTCAAACTTTAATGGTATTTTTATACCAGTTTATTCCTCAGATATTATTATTGCTTGCTATGAAAGTGAGAGCAGTGAGATTTTTGAAAATATACATTCCGAGTTTCAGAAAACCACTTTTACTATGTTCACTGTTCCCGACAACATTATTTCTGCAGTAAATATTCTGCTCGAAATCAATTTGAAATTTCCTAAAAATCAAATTCTGCTTCTTCCTTGCGACATTTTTGGAGATTTGGATATTGGATCATTCATTGTAGACCATTTGACACACAATCCTACAATTTCAATGATTAGAGTGCCCCGACCTGAAGTAAATAAAATATCACTTCCTGCTCCCCACAAATATCGGAAACCAGAATTAGAAATTTGCTGTGTTGATTCTGTCGAACAAAAACATTTGATTATGTTTTGCGGCCAAACAAAATTTTTGAAGACGAAATAGTTCTCAAAAAACAATATCTTTGTCGGTAATGATTTATCTCTATGATTTAGAACTCATTCCATACTCACTTTAGTTTCTCATGTTGACCCTCAGGTTTACATTTTTTCGGTTCCTTGTCTTGACCTGATTCGTAGAAAATTCAGGTATTTTTTAGTCTTAATATATGAATTATAATCTAGTCATTCGTTTTGTATAAAATCAGAATTGCTACCACAAATTCTCGATTTTATGGCAAATTTTGATCCAAAAGAATTTCCTGGCACGTACAGTTGGATTCGTGCTCTCCCTTTAAATGCTGATATATTCAGAATATCATCCATTTTCAACTATCTCAGGGCTTACAGATCTAATTCTGTGTCAAGTTCACAGTAATAAGTTATCAACATTGTATTAGGAATTGTGTTTACAAAATACTTTTTTGGGACCCGACTGTGTAGTGGGTGATGTGAGTCGACTGATTTGCTGCATTGTTGGTAGCAATGTTAGAATAGGCTCAAAGTATGTGTGTCTGATGTATATTCCAGTTGTATGTTGGATAATTGCATTATTTCTGATCATGTCAATATTGGGGATGGTTGTCAGATACGTAATTCTGTGATTTTTCCTTGTCAGACTGTGGACAGTAACTGTATAGTTTATATTTTTAAATTATAAGCTGTTAAATGCAACGACGTTATTGGTGAAGTTATCGATGACGTACTTTTTAGATAATCATTAATTTTTTTAATTTTATTTTTTTTCAATTTTGTAATATTTTATTTGATAATAAATTATTATTTTGTTTGATATCTGGTTGGTATTAAAGTCTTTTTTGTATCATTAAATAAATTACATTTAATTTATAGAATAAATGACAACTGCTGGCCGTCCCACTTTTGATCACGCTAAAGGAAGCGGTTCTCGGATGGAGAATGATCTTGGTTCTCTGACGAGACAATTTTCCGCCAGAGACCTACCCAGTCAATTAAAGCTAAAATTTCGGTATTGTACAAATAATTAACAAATATTAGTCAAAAAGGCCAATCTTGCAAAGAAGATTTGAAATCTATTGACATGAAACAAGTATTGGAAGAGAAGGAATTATTCCACAAACATAAAATTGATGGCCAATTGGAAGAAACTCTTGGCAGTGAGAAGAGGCTAAAGTTGGAAGATGTGAATTTGGACGAAGATGATCCCATTGACGAGGGTGGGATTGATTCAGACGATTCCTCTGACGGAGATGAAACAGCACAGTTAATGTCAGAACTTAATAAAATTAAAAAAGAACGAATGGAAGAGGCCAAGAAAATGGTTTAATAAAATTTGATCACTGTTTACAGAACATGGAGAAAGAGCTTGAGGAGCAGAAAATAAGGAATGAAAATATAATGCGGGGAAATCCCCTCATTTCACTTTCAGGCGATTTGGAAGGGAAAAGTGATTTTAGAGTCAAGGCAAAGTATTTGTGATTGTGTTATTTTAGATGGGATGATGACGTGGTTTTTAAAAATTGTGCAAAAGAGACAAATAAAACAAAGCCCGAATTCATTAATGATTGTATTCGCTCGGAATTCCACAAGAAATTCATGTCGAAATATTTTAAATAATTTTTGTTTCTGATTTTTAAATTTTAATGTTCTCTTTACTCATTAAATCAATTTCTAAGAATTTAATAAAAAAATTAAAGACCATTCATGTTTCTTTGACTTTTTAATACCCTCCATAAGAGGCGCTCTCAGGTTTGAGTCAATTTGGATCTCTGCTCTATATTATGCTGTAAAATGGAAAAAACAATTTAAACGATGTACTTTTACAATTTTTGGAATTATTGAAAAGTAAAGCTCGGAGAGGAAAACTGTCCCAGCCATTATGCCGTCAGGAAGTTAGTTTATAATTATGACAAGTATCCGGGTCCCGTGAACAATGTGTTGGTTAAGAACGATTAGCTGAGTGATGGCTTTGAATAACATTTTAGAAAGCTGATGATGTTATTTGGACACACAGATGGACTGCTGTCTTGTGTCAAAAATACAAATAATGCACCGAGATATTTAGAATTTACATCCAGAGCATTCGATTCAGTTTACGGAATTAAACTCGTGAAAATACAACATTTTTAAATCAGGACGAAATGAGTATCATCTTAAAGCTCCTTCAAGACACTCAATTAGTAATCAATCTTGGCAAAACTGTGTCAAACTTTTTTTAAACATATTACAGTGTGACTCGCTGTCCCTAATTTTGTTTATCGTCTACCTAAAAGCAGCACTTAGAGATTTAGATCTTTTGTAGTAAATACACCGAAATAATATATGCCGATTATGCTGACTTCGTCTTTGACAATGCTGAAATCCTTTAGCACATTATCGAAACACTACCAAAAATATTTTCCAAATGGTTTTTATAGTCAATCATAACAAAACGGAATACACGAAAATTTTTCGAGCTAAACGCACCTATGATAAAACTTGGAAAAGGCATAAAAAGTTGAATCACAGCTGGATGACTCTGAAGATGTCACTCATAGAATGATACTATCGATCACGGCGTATAATAAACTCGTAAATATCTGGCATCTAGAAATCAAAAATTATATTAAAAATGTCAGAATTGAACTGAAAATGGTATAGTCTTGTATTTTTTAATTATCTGTCTTTCAGATAATTTGTTGTTCAATATCAATTTATTATTATGGCACTTTCACGAAAACCATTATGTTTATAGGCCAACACTCAAAAATACAATATTTATATTTAGTTTTTTTTATCTTCTTCTGTCGAGTGCGAGTGATCTCAATTCATCCAGATTGTCCCCTGTTTTTAGATTTTTTCACAGGATTTAGGTCCTTGTTTAAGGCAGTCATGAATGTCGATTTAAATCGTCCGTGGAAGGGTTTGTCGCAACTGTCAAAGTAATTTTTTATCGCTTTGTTAGCTGGTGCGTCCGGGTTCATTCTTAGTACATGCCTAAATTACCTCCACCACCAATCTATCACATTCTCGAACACATAATTGTAGATACTATTGATTAATATTCTACGTGGCCAATCTATTAAAGTAAGCTTCTTAGTTATTTTTAAGGAACGAATCTAGTTTCAATAGTTTGTTGAAGAGACTTCCTTATATCTCAGCGTTGTAAAGCCTGCATCTCATGTCAATTCTAAGTCTTTTGGCTCTTATCCATCTTTTTCTTTAGTGTGATCATTGCTTCATTTGCTAGTGTTTTCCTCTTTAATACATCTTCAGCGTTTTATATTAAAGAGACGAGTTTATTAGTACGTCTCCATCTTACATGAGTGATATCGTCTTCTCTTTTGATTTCCGTAATTTCAGTTTTGATTACATTTACATAGAGAAATCATTTCTCAAGCTCCACTGGTGCATTTTCTAGTAGATGTTTGAGTGCGGTCAAATCCCGAGATACAAAATCCATAATATGTCTCTTCTATGTCTTCTATATAGCATTTACGGAAGTCGAAGAGTGGAGATTCAAGGTATATGGTGAATAGTAAATGGGAAAGGGAATCACTCTTTGGTGTCCCTATTGTTTCGAAACTGCAGGAAGTTGCTCCTTCTGTCCTCACAGATAGTCTTTTGTTTACAAATAATAGTTTTATTATCCTAACCACGATTCATCCAATATTAGATCAGGAATATTTATTAATTTCTGCCAGTTTATTGAGTCGAAAGCTCTGGAAGAATCTATTCCCAACATTGTCGTTGCTCTCTTGAATCTTTTGTGGCTCCATACAATGTCTGCCGTAGACCTCTCTTTTCGAAACCCCTTTGACTTGCTGGTAGGTATAGATCCGCCACACCCTCCATTCGAGTTAATGCAATGCTTGCCAGCACCTTACGTATCGAATTCAGAAGTATTATCGTGGAGAGATTTTCTACCAAAATCCGACGGTTCTCCACCTCTGGGATCTGCCCTAATTCGGTCGGACTGTAGATAGTCTAAGAAGTATGAAAGTTTGTTATTTTTATTATTAATGAATTAATAGGAATTCTAAAGCTCAAAATTCGAATAATTAAATATTAGTTTGTAGCCAAATTCTATCTCCTTCTCCACTTTGTTTTGTTGAACTTTTTCCTGTTAAAAATCGTTTAGACTAATTAATTCCATTCATTAGCTTTTAATCCCCTTTTGATTGCAATAAAATTTTCAAGTGAAATTCAAGAATTTAATATTATTCAAATATTATTTGTTAGATCCCTGTTTTTTCACGTCAGTCACATACATAATCAATATGATCATGAACAAAAATTTTATTTACTTATTTGTTTTTATTAATAGTGAACAATTTTTTAGACCAATTCCCGTCAAATATATTTATTTTTTTGCCTATTGATACGTGTACGTGTTATTCTAGTCTACTGCAGTAAAAGGTATAATAAACTAAAAATAGCGATTCTAAGAAAAAGACTAATCAGTTTTTATTATCTAAATAACACTTTCATTGAGATAAAATTCAAATAAAATCGCACAGTTTAATTTGTATCGACCTCTCTACCGTGGTAAGATTTTTTCCGTTTTTTAGCATTCTGTATATGTCGAAACTTCTTAGGATCAAAGCCATAAGCAAATAGACGGTCATCATTCAACCCACCATTATTACTGATCTTTCTTTTTGTTTTCATATTCTTTTCAGCATTATTTGACTCATTCTTGACCAGAGAAGCATCAATAGTGGAATCATGTTGGCCATTTCCAACAGCATCATCAACTTCTTGATTCTGTTCAATCCCTTTCAATGACTTAAATATATGTCGCTTCAGCTTATGTTTTTTCCGTCGTTTCTCGTACATCTTCTTATCATTATACTCCTCTTCATCAGTCCTATACTGAACCATCTTCTTTAAGGAAACCCACTGATTCAACTCTTTATAATCCGCATTGAGAATTTCTTCGAGTGATAGACCGAAATCACATTCCGAAACATTTCTATAAGAAAATCTATTTGGAGGTGGAGGAATTATATCCTCAGGGACCATCATTCGAGTTTTAACAGCTTCTCTACGAAGTGCCCGTTTGCTCTGTAAATTTTCTAACGCTTCATCTTCAGAAGAAGAAAATTTTGGTTTTTTTTCTTTGAAAGGAATATTATAGAAATTATCACCAAAAATTTCCTAAAATTAGTAAAATGAAACCAAACATTCATTTGTTGGTCATGTTCTTCTGGATCAAAATCTCCAAACACATGACTCGTGTCAAAATTCTGATTTCCACTGAGAGACCTTAATTTGGATACTTTCGCAGCTTCTTCTTTCCGCTGAAGACTTCTGAGTCGTTTTAATTCTTCTCTTTTCTTATTTTCCCTTGTTTCTTTCCTCTCCTTTGCTTTCAAACGGGCTTCACTTCGACGGTGATCCACAGGACGGACAGAATCGGTGATTTTCCGTGGATAAGATTTAATCTGTAAAAGAAATTAATATCATAAATTAAAACTAGTCACAAAATATTCACTTAATATAGCCGCTAATAAACATAACGACAATCATAGAATAGAACGCGCAAAAAAGTATACCTGACAACCGTCTGGTTCTTCAAACCTGAAGTTATAATTTTTCTCAAATTCATCTTGCTTATCCTCCTCGGCGGAATCAGAGTCAGAAGAATTTAGTTTATATTCAGTATCATTGTCATCCTCATCCACGAGATACTTTCGATTAAGCAAATAATCTCTCAAAAATTTATCATTTTCAGATATTTTTTCGGACTGCCAATAGTCTCTTAAGGATTCCTACAGTAAACACACTGAGAAAACCAGCTGACTGAATTTTCGAGAACAATCTGGACGCTCCGATTTTAGAAATTTTATATATTCTTCGTCATCTTTATTCTAATTTCTTTACTCAAAAATTAAACACGGTTTTATCTTGATTTGGCTCTTTTTTGGTCAAAAAATCATCGTCGCTATCATCGACAAATTGTTTAATACTAAAAACAATATTATTAATTTATCGACTTTTCCTTTAGTTTATTTTGTTCGTCAACATAGGATCCAGGCACTATTTCCGTCATGTAAGCATCTTGAGGTTCTTCTCCGTTCAAAATACGCCTTCTTTCGTAATCTTTGAAAAGCAGGGGCTTTTCACGTTTTTTGGTGGGTTTATGTTCATTTCCTTCACTTTTTTGTTTTTCTATGTTAAAAATTATTTAAAAAATAAATTGCCGAAAAACTTAAGGTCTTTGTTGTAGAGTTCTGCTGTGGAAAACTTGGCAGTTGCATAAAGTCTCATCCATTCCTCGTCAACTTGTGGAGTCAATTGTGTGGCACAGTCATCTTCTGTTTCAGAGGATGTTTCATTTTCTGAAGGATTGCCGTAACGATCTTTTACTAGGAGTTTAATTTATGCTTTTATTTTTTACATTTCTGAAGTTCTTCCTTTTCTCTCCATTGATTGTAATTACTAGCGTATGATTCGTTTATATTTAAGTCTTCTTCATCAGAAATATCGAGATCGAGTTTACCCATTCAATACCACAACATGGAATCTGTTTGAAAATTTTATTGGTAGTCAAATAAAAGTGAAATCATTGTAAATATTTTTAATTTATTACAAACATAACTTGAAAATATTTGAAATTAAAAGAAAATTTAAAGATACGCCTAATAAACTACCCTCTATGATTATGTAAACTTTTTGTCATATATTTTATCTTAATTACTTTTTTAGGATAATTAAAAATTTTAAAACATTGAAATAGCCAACCATTCGGAATTTTTAAATAAATAAAAAATAGTAAAAGAAATGACAATTTGCAGACAATTTCATTGAACACAAAATAATGAAAAGGTATAATTTTAAAAATACCTGAAATTTTTTTTCTAATATTTATAAAATATTCAAAAAATTTTGAGAAATTCAGCAATGTTTTAATCCAATCGTATTTATTTTGAAAAAATACTAATTTCTGCAATCAATTTTTTATTTAGTGTTAGGATTTCATTTATTCCAATTCCGTAAATTTTAAATCAACTAATCTACTTAACCTGTTTTACATGTGTTTTTGGCTTTAAAATTTCTAATCGAATTGTATACGTCATCTAATTAGAAATTCAATAAGTTTAACTTTTTCCACTAACAGGAAATCAAAGTAATTCGGTTTTCCTTGTGCCACGATTAGTATTCTTCCACACGTGCGTTTCTATGCCCCCTCCATTATTTTCTATTGTTTGTAGATTGTTTGTAGTGAATCGAGAACTTTGCCATTTTTGTTTATTCCCGCTATGTCTTCGTTTAATCTGATAGGCAGAGTGGCTCTAGGCCTTCCACGGAATCTCATTGGTTGAAGTAGTGACGTTCTTCTTTTGCACGAATTTCTTTCCCACGCTTGGTATCCGCTAATCCGTTCTCAAATTATTATTAGTATTGATAAGCATGTCGTCAAAACAACTTTCTCAATAGTTCCCTCAGAAGCTCCAAATCGTCTGCTGATATTCAGCCCTTTTCCAATCAAAACGCAAAATCTTTAATAGTTCTAGAAGTAATTTCTTATTCCTTTCCCGTTTTATGTATGGGGAATTTTTCAATTTTGATGTTAACTCCAAAGGTTTCCTCAAAAATTTTGTTCAGAATATGATTAATGAGTTCATGAAACTCTTTAGGGACGATTTCATGAGTTCTGTAGTATCAGTGTCTGGGCCCGGTGCTTTTGAGTTGTTTAGTCTAGTTACAGCCTTCATAAATTCCAATAAAGTTATTTCTGGTGACAGTTTTCTCAGAACTCCATCACTGGATGGACAATTTCCTCTTCCAAAATTGAAATATTTTTCGAAGTGATTAGGTATGAGTTTGTTCCTGTTTGTTGTATATATTTCTTCCGAGTTCTTCATAAATTGTCAGGTTTTCGGATTTCTTCTTTCGCGCTAGAATCTTTACCGATGCATACATTTGCACTCCGTGCTTGTACTTTTTTACTTCTTTTGCAAGGTTTTGTAGCTCTGTTTCGTGGTTTTTCTGACATTTTTTTCATATTTTTCAAATGATTTTGTTTTTGCAATTTTGAACTCAATTGCTTTCATTTGGTTGTGAGTGTTTATACAATTGATACGTAGATTTTTTGTAAATAAAAAAGCTGATCTATTTCAGGGCCGTGGATTCCTTTGAACGTTTTGGGAATTGTCTCAGTTGTGTGTTTAGTCGCTGCTTTTTTTGTTTGCAAGTTCATTCCTCAAAGTTCCTAAATTAAGATTAATCGGTTTTATGGCTTGCGATAATTTAGCCGAATACAGTCCGACCCCGAATTGGGGAATCACGAATCTTTTCAATTTGATTCCAACAATTAAATATTAAACTTGGATCAAGTTTTTAACAGCTTTTAGGAATTAGCAGGATTACCTGACGAAGGTTTATTTTGTTTATCGACCGTTTAAATTCACCACCATCATCCTCAAAGCACAAAAACTGAATCAGATAATTTGAGTAATAATCTTTAAAGGTCTTGATTATTCCCATATCCAATGGCTGCAAATACGGTGTTGTATTTTTTGGCAAAAATAAAAACTCAATATTTGAGCATTCAATAGTTTTATGACATCCCGCATTATCAAGCAATATTAATACTTTTCTGTTGATTGTATAAAATCTTTCATTTATCCGAGTCAACCAGCTCATAAAAATATTTCCAGTCATCCATGCATTTTTAGATGATGAGTATGAAATTCCAAAATCTTTCACATTGAAATTTTTGAGACATCGAGGGTTTTTAAATTTTCCAACAATCAATGGCTCAAGTTTTTCTCCCATAGAATTGCAACAAAGAAGTACGGTGACTCTTTCTTTTCCCTGTTTAAAGCCAAAAGTATCGTCATTTATTCCGACAAACGACTTTCTCGGTGTCCTTTTTATATAAAGCGCTGTTTCATCACAATTAAACACATTTTCTCTTCCATATTCCGCAATTTTCTCGTCAAGGATTTTAAAAAACTCATTGATGTAAGTTAAGTCAGATGAATTTTTCTCTCCACAAATTGATTTGAATCTCAGTTCATGACGCTTTTTGAATCTGTCAAGCCAGCCGTTTGAAGCTTTGAAAGAATCAAATCCAATCTTTGAAGCCGTATATAAGGCGATTTTCTTTATGAAAGGACCTGATATTGGAACTTTATCTTCCCGTAGTTTCTGAAATATTTCAAAAACTTGATCATCAAATTTCGATTTCTCACAATAAGGCATAGGATCTTCATCCGTGTTTACAGTTCCTTGTTCAAGAAAAGGCACAATTGTTTTTTTATTCGTGAAATCATGCCTTTGCTAGTTTTATATTTTTGAATTATCTGTCTTTCAGATAATTTTTTCTTCGATATCAATTTAGCAATCTTTAATTTTGTTTCGTAGTTTATAACCATTGACAACAAAAAATGTAAATTATTATTATTATTATTATTAAAAATGTAAATAAACGTGTAAATTTAAATTATATATTTATTAATAAAATAAAATTTTTAATTAAACCAATAATAAATTAATAGTTAATCAGAAACTAAGCAGATCTCACTCCAGCTCGCTGATATCCACTCTCCTTCTCTTGGAAGAAGAGTCTACTTCCAGCTGCCTCTTACTCCCCACTACCACATCTGATTCAACCATTGCATCTTCTTTAGCATTCATTGGGTCGTCTTCACCTTTGCATGCCATCTTCCACATACCGGTTGGAAGCAGAAGCGTATTCTTCACCAGATACCTTCATTCCGTGCTTGTGTTCGATCATCATACTCTCGAGCGTTCTTTTCAGTACAACGGATTGGATGTATGTCCTCGTTCCTGCTTCAATAGATAGTTTCTTCATATAATTTTTGAAGCATTTCGAGACAACTCCATCCCATGTCATAACCACAGGAATTATTTTTACTTGACAGCTATACAGAAGCGAAAGCTCACTTGCCAATAGGTCATACTTGTGACACTTTTCAACCTCCACTTGCTTTAGGCGATCCTGTGAAGTAATACCCACTTCAATTAGATTTATTTCGTTTCTGACTTTGTCGTGGACAAAGATATCTGGCTTGTTATATTCTACTTTTGTTTCGGTGAGAATTGTAGAATCAACCCTGATTTCAACTTTTCCCGTCGACAGTGTTGACTGAACAGAATGTCCCTTCAATCGTCTTGCTTTTTTGAGTCCATACATACATCGGCACAAGTTAAGGTGAATACACTTCACAACTTCGTTGTGTCTCCGGAGATAATCACTGTTGAGCATTTTACCACACTGAGTAGCCATGTGGTCAACAGTTTTCTTGCTTTTCTTACAATGATTGCATAATGAGTCAGCGGATGCAAAGAACAAGTTTCGATCTTGCAAAAGACAATACAATGCTTCGCTTCGTGGCCCATTATTTCCATTAGATAGCCATTCTGAGGATGCAGGTAAATCAACATTAGGTTCATCCACACATTTGAAAAGCACAGAATGTAGTGCTTTAGAACTAATTTTCTTTTGTAAATATTGTATCTGACTGGACTTTAGAGACTCCATAGTAATACTCTTCTTATCAATAATTGCATATTTGGAGGATAGAAATCCTGCGATCATAGCCAAATGCCATTTATTCATTTTAATTACACGCAGAATCCCCGCCCTTCGTAAGCATATAGTTGACATATTTTCCAGACTCGTAAGGAACTGAAAGAGCATTAGTTCACTTTTGAAAGTAACTGATGAAAGCCCTCTTCCAAGAGCCTTCCGGTTTAAGTACAGTCTCTCTTTATTTGCAGGTTTGAGATGTAATCTGAGCGACGTAAGCAATTGCCGTATTTGTCTGTCAATATCATCAAATTCAGAAGGTTCAATATTGATTAGCCCAATATAATAATTATATAGTGACAATGCATATTCATTTATAGCACGAAACAGATTCACAGAGTTGAGTTTTGTTTTCGATAGCATAGTTATCCTCTTCTTAACATTCTCAAAGATAGAGTCCATAACTCTATTCTTGAGAACATTGCTTCCACCATCTTCAAGTACACCCAAATACCGATATCCATTGATTCCGTCAATAGTCTTACAACATGATAATGATTCCAAATTAGACGCTGATTTTTCTGAATTCATCTCCAAACCAACAATTTTAAAAAATCCGTTAACAGCTTCCATCATTTTGAGTAAAGTGTCTTGTTTGAGAGCAAATATTTTTAGATCGTCAATAAATAGCAAATGATTAGTAGAATATGTTAACATATTGGGATCTTCCTGGTTAATTTCAAGTTTTGGAAACACGGAATTAAGGATCCTGCTTAGAGGATCTAATACCATAACAAATAGTAAAGGAGACAATGAGTCTCCCTGTAAAATTCCTCGGTTTAACTTCACTGATCCAATTCTTCTACCTTCCATATGCAGCTTTACTGCCCACTTCTTAACTACGCTCTTCACAAAGTTTACGATCCAAAGCGGGATTCCAGAACAATCCAAAACGTGAAACAAAAAATCATGATCAACTGAGTCATATGCTTTCTTCACATCGACCCAAGCAGAATAAAGGCCATTCCCGTACTCCTTGTTCAAACATTGGTTAATGAGAGCTTGCTCCTTGGCGCCTTGACAATACTTCCTCGTTCCAAGTTGGTTGTCTGAAATTAGGCCAAATGCCTCGACAAAATCAGCCAGTTTTACATTAACACATTTGGTGACAAGTTTATACAATGTCGGCATACACGTTATAGGACGTAAGTCCTTCGGGGTCTCACAATCATCTTTTTTAGGAATCAAATATGTTATCCAGTGTAAAACCAACTTTCAGGCATGTACTCTCCATTAATTATTCGGGTTATCTCGTGACACAGAAATCCATGTAATGACTCCATCTTCTTAATGAAAAAGTTATATATCCCATCACATCCACATGCCTTCCAGTCAGGAAGATACTTAATAACATTTCCAAAAAACTCTTCCGTAAACTCTGGAAGCATATGTTCAGCACAAGTAGTTCGTTTTCCAACAACGTCATAAGATTGAGGCCTCCCATTTCTCTCGCTCCAGACTTTTTGCCAAAAAGAGACACATTCTTCATCATCAAATCCATACAGCGTCACTTCCTCTTTCTTTGTTAAGTCTCGATAGAATCTTTTTCGATTTAATTCAAAGCACTGATTATCCTTACGAAATTGCTTCCTTGAGTTATGAACTTCTATTTTCTTATTGTTAATCCTAATCAGGTCTTGCAATAATATCTGAATCCTCGACAGCTCACCTTTCTTAGTTTTCTTATACCCATAGCGACAGAGAACATCCATTACCTTTTGCTTTTCAGATGGAGGTAGTGTTTGATTGGAATGGGAATTAACAATTTCCAATTCTGCAGATAATTTTGAAATTTTCTTTTCAATATTTTCTACCCATGTGCTCTGTGCTTTGTCTCTCATGGTTAGAGATAAATACGCACATTGAGCAGCATATAGAATATCAGAAATGCTATTGATATCATTAGGATGATTATCTTTCGTGATATAATATATCGCCGAATTCAATCCTGTCAATATATCAGTTTTCAAATATTTATTTTGAATTTTTGGAGTTGGTTTACGTGAATCCCTTGGAATCGATTCAATATTCTTAATTTGTATATTCAACTCTTCTAGACACTTTCTAAAAGTGGAAATTTCTCAACTCTCAAGAAATTGCTTCTGATGGCAATTGCTTCCATAATTATTATCCACTCTCATTGGTTTAACCATTCCTTTGAGTTGACTGAGACTTGCACTCTTCGAGAATTTTGAATTAAACTTCTCACGGATAAGGTTCCATCCACCTCTTGGTATCCTCCCAATTCTTTGCTTCGTGGCATAAACAATCTGAGACACCCACTCAGCTTCAGAAACACAAATAGCATCATCGATAATGGCCGAAAGGGAATGCAAGTTAGTTGGGATAGTAGGATTCCCAGCAATTGGATTGTCATGAATACTAGTCCTTGTGCTGTTATCCAGCCCCAGAGACGACACTCCTGCACTTGTTATGTTATTTTTATCCTTTTTCGCAGGAAGGCCCCTAGGATTCGATTTCCTCATACCATTAGGAACGGACATGCACAACACCACAACAACTATTCAATATATTATTAATAAAATATAATTTTATTTACTTATAATTTCATTCCCCACAATTTTATAGTGCCCCAAAATTTCCGTATTTTTTTATCGATTTTCCATTTTACTCTGCCAAAATGTTGGCCAAAAAAAAGTGCCCCAAAATCCGAGGGTGCCCCACCCCTGGGGTCTGCCCCAATTCGGGGTCGGACTGTAGTTAGTTTTTGAGATAAAATTGTTTCTTAGGAGTTTGACTGGGTATCTAATTTTTTTGTGTCTGTTTTTGACTTTGTTAATTCAAAATCTCCCCTTTATGAAAATCTTGATTACCAGCTGTTTATAGTCACTCGATGTTGAACCTCTATATGTTTGGGTATTTGAGAGTAAAGTTTTCTATGATTGTCAACACAGAAAGTAGTCAATTTGGTTATATATTTGGATTACATGTCTTTCCGAGCTCAGACGTTCTCTATCCAGGTCGTGATATGAGATGATGTGTTTAAAATGTATAATTTTTCATTGTTGGTGGAATTGGCCGTGGTTGCTTCAGACATATTTCTCCGATTTCTTCTATTGCTACCCATGAAGGTCAGTTCTTAGGTCCCTTTTCCAACCTGCCCACTCCAATCTCCGCCTTTGTAATGTAGATAGCTCGTGGATATCTCCATAAAGGCTGTGGATAGTAAACTGTAAAAATCTTTTAGTTTCGTTGGGTTTTAAACGCTTTTGAAGATTTAGGTCAATATATACATTTATAATTGTAATTGTAGAGCTAGATCCAAATTCCAGTTGTATTACGCAAATTCTGTCATTCACTTTTCATATTCCTTTGATATATTCCCTTAGCCCATCGCGTATTGGTGATAGTCCGAACGTAACAAGATGAAGTAGTGGTAAGCATTTTGTTTGTTAAGTCCTTCTTTAACTTTGGTCTCTTGCAGGTCCGGAGATATTAATGTTGTATCGTTTCAGATCTTGTCAAAGTGGCCTCTTTTTACCGACGAATTTAACTTTCGAACGCTGAAAGAAGCCTGCGTAAACAAACAGTTTGAAAAGAGTAAAAACGAAATTGTGCAAATTTGAGATGCGTCACCAGCCCCTTTCTCGATTGGCACTCTAAACGTTAGATGACTCAACCCCATGAGCTTAATTTGATTTATAAAATGAATCAAATAAATCTAAATATCAAATTTTATTATCCAAAAACTTAAATAAGTAAGTACAGTGAAACCTTTTGAATCTGCCCCTTCTCTATGTAACATCTTCTCACATCTAGTAGCACAGTGGTTGATAGTCTTTCTATTTCATGCAGTAGGAACACATTGAGTTATGTTTTGTAAAGAATTAATTTTTATTTTGCACGAGACCGAATAAGCCTTCAGATTGTGGGGAGTAGTTCGCTGTGGCTGGGCAGTATAGAGTTTTTAACATTCAGCAAATCCTTCTTAGCACTTTTGTATAGAGATATATTGAAAAAAATTTACTCAGTAGGTACTTGTTTTGGACTTTGGCTATCAGTTTTTTGTTAAGTAAAACTGATTCTTCAAGCAGATATTTGTGTTTTAAGTACTTTTCAATAGTGGCCAGATGAGTTTTTCCAGCACTTCAGTCTGAATAATGAAAGCTTCTTTTGCAGAAACCACTTGTTTTAAGTGCATAAGGAATCCAAAAAGCATACGAGAAATTAAACTCAATCTTTTTCCAAAATTGTTATGGAAGAAATATAATCTCTGTTTGTTCGCAAATCGGAGGTGTATCTTGTATTTTATTAATTTTGCATGGATTTTATCGTCCAGCATTTCATATTCAAATGGCTAGACATTGACTGGTTTAATTTAATAGTTTTACAGTGAGAGGGGGGTTCATTAATTTGCTTTGAACAGATTCACCCTATTCAGTTATTTTGATTATTAATCTTTCAATTCACGTAATTACTTTTCTAAGAATTATTTTAAGCATCTCCGTTTTTTTGGATTTTCCAGTTGAACTCTTAAGTGTACAAATTATTTAATAAAATTCTAGTCCTATCGGTTCTAATATTAAGGGGAATCCACGGCGTTAAGCGCGCGCTTCACAACGTCATTTAATGAGGCGTTTCTGAAGATCCTGCCGGCACTGAGGCGAAAAGGGTGTAAACCTCTCCTGTCAATGAGTTGTCCACATTTGCAATGGTGCGTCTGACAAATCTCTATGCCAAGCCGTAAACAGATTCCGATGCGGACTGATTCGTTGTCCAGGAACATGCCAGCTGACGAGATCGGTAACGCATTTAGCCAATCGCCCGAATGTGGCTGACAGGCACGATTAATCCTTGCCAACTCAAACTGATCGGCGTGTGAGCGGATATCTTCAATTATGTGAGAACAATATATGTTGCCCAGTTCCTTTGAACCGATGGAATGTTCGGGACTTTAAACCCCCGAGAAACCCATTCGTTGACACCAGCCGCATATTCCAACAACTCGCACTGTTCAGAAGAGGGAAAAAGAACAGAGTTGACGAAATTAGTGGAAGCGGACAACGATGATAGGTAACACGGAAGGGATAAATCACGGCAAGAGCGAATACCGATGCCCCAATAACAAATGGGCAAATTAATACGCAGCATATCATCAGATTTGAATTTGATGTTTACCAGTAACTCAAGGGCTTTGGAAACCAGATTATCGAGGCGAGATAAGTATTCTTGTTCGAGGAAGCAGGGCGTAGAGCGCATGAGAAAAGTAAGTTTCGGAATAAAGAGATAGTTCTTGAGTAGAAAAAGCCCCAGGTGCGATTCAAGTTTACAAATACGCGAAATGAGGATTTCTATCTCCTCTTTCTTGTTAGCGAGAGCCTTCTTACTACCCTTCCAACTGATTGGGGATCCGAGGATAATCAGGTCGTCAAAAGCGGTGATGCTCAAATGCTCGATACGATGAGCTAAGGTTGAGAAGATAGATTTAAATTCGAGTGAATTTGCAGACAGGCGGATTAGTTCAGATTCGGATTCGTTGAGAGCGAGTTTGATAAAAGCAAATCCAGAAATAATTCTTGTGACATCATTTTTCACAACCATCAAATCTCTACCAAGTGTGATGTCATCAAGATACCAAAGATTGACTTTGGAAGATAATTGAAACGCAATATGATGTACTCCTAGGGAGAACAGAAAAGGCCCCAATGGGTCACCCTGCTGAATCCCCAATTCAGACATAATAACGTTGTGAGTAAACAGGAGACAACTTGGGGAGGCATATGATAAATGTACGATGGGATATAATTAAGAAAAACGATTACGAACAGATTCTAAAATATGATCTCGACGAATAAAATTGAATGCGTTTTTGACATTTAGTTTAATAAAATTGTGGCTTTCTTAGCCGTATCAAAAATATAAACCCTTGACTTATAATATGGAGCATAAGGTATATTTAATTATTTAAAGTTATCTACATTACAATTGACTGAAGAAATATTTTTACTTTTTAAAAATACAAATATTTCTCAGAAGGATTTGTAATCATCGTTTAAAATAGTGTAAAATATACTATTGAAATCCGTTTAATCTTTTATTGGCTAAATACCTAGGCGAATTTTTTCATCATGAAAATTTACCCAAAAATAGCTTTATTGAAATTCAAAAATGCAAATTTTATTGAACAAAATAAATTATATAATAATATTAAGGGGTCTTATCAATACAAATTTTTTACCAATATAAATAATAGTCTAAAGAAATTTAACACTTCTTTCATTAAATTTTATCTAACAAATTAGAAAATCGAAAGATACATTTTTATTAGAATTTCCTTCATTTGTCAATTTCAATCGTCTCTTAGATTTGGACTCAACGGAATTGTGTGACTAAATTAATAAATACTCAACATTCATTACTTTTGGAGAGGACGGACATATCTTTATACGAATCTTGCAGTCAATGTTGTCACAAGTAACTTTCACAGAATCCGACAATAAAGACGAAAAAAAATCACATTTTTCTGAATATTCAAACTTTTTAGGAGCACAATAATTCTAAATAATTGGCATAATTAACAATACATCATTCTGTAAATAATTCAAAATGACTGGCTCACCAGTTCTGATATAAAACAGTAAATACGGATTTGAATTCATTACAGTATTCAAAGTTATAACTTGAATCTAAAATTTTAATTTATTGAATTTCTTACATCACGGTCATTTGCCATGTACCAAACATCGGAGGCAGACCGAACATAAGAAAAATAATGTCCTTGTCTAATACCGCCTCCCTGATGTACAATCACAGCGTAAAGATTATAAAGCTCGGGAGCACCCTTAAAATATTAAAATGGAATATTACAATATTGTCACTCATATATGGTCTTATATCGAGTGTTTGATCAAAATTAATTTTCTTAGTTACTTTTTGCGAATTACTGTTGTCATATGAAAATCTATTTTTTATTTAAAACGATTCAAACTTTTTTAGCTGGAATGTTAATAAATTCGGAGGCTGGTTGATCGACATTTTTTTGGTAGCAGGAACTGTCTTCTTACATCTATTAGATATTTTAATCAATAATTTGGGTTGAATACTAATTAAGTGCATTATTTTTAAAATTCATAAAAATAAGATTAACCTACCGTTCACACGAGTAACTATTCTCTTCACTAAGATGTTCCTCAGAGAAAAAACTCCTTAGCCCATCAGCGAGAGAAGAATTAAGCTTTGAAATGAATTTTAGTCAAAATACTCGAATATCAGTCGCCAAGTCAAAGAAGGGGTCGTATGTATTTGAGATAGTTCCGCAAACATCGCAAACAACTAATGTGATAATGGAAACATGAACACCTCGACTGCAGAGAAATCCACAGAAAATTCTATAAATGATGCTTGTTATTTCAGATGATTTTTGCCTAAATTTTATTAATTTTTTGTAAAAATACAAATTTTTGTGTCCAAAAGTACAACATTTATGCATTTCCTCGAGCAAAAACCTTAGAAATTCGTGAGCATCTTGTTGCTGATTCAAATCAAAATTATGAGCAATTTCTATTAAAATAAAAATACGGATTAAACCATGAAGATTTTTGACAATATTTTTTGGAAAAAAAGCATTTCCTTCCATTGTACGGATAAAATGATTTTTCATTTCGCACATTAAACAAAACAAATTCTCTCCACGTTTTTTACCTTCAAACTGAGCAAAATAAAAGATAACAATAGTTAAAGTGCGAGTCTGTTTCAAGGTAATTAAACAAAGGCGGAGTGTATCTCAGACATTGAAGAACGGAATTAATATAACAAGAGTTCCTCTGATTACATAGACCGACTCCCATTAAATTATCTGTTCGATAAGTCAACAAGACTTCTTCCGGTTTACTCAAAACAATATCTTCTGTATTAATTTCAGAGAAAGGTCTTAGAGGAGAATAACTCTGAATAATTTCTTGTAATCGAGGATAATATTTTATCAGTTCCGAAGCTTCAAAGTCAGGATCAAGTTTAGAATGCTTAAATTTAATTCTCTTCCAATGTCGATTTTTATCATTCTTGGAAGGTGAAGTAAATGACATATTGTCCTGTGGAGACTTGAAAGATCGACAGCTCATTCGATTACTGATAAATATTTTAAATTATAAAAAATGAATAATAATTTATTTTTATTAAAAAAGTGAGTTTTATCACCTAATAATACTGATACGGTTTAACTAGAATAAGTAATTGGAAAATATTTTTAGAAATAATAAATAATTTCAAATATAATAATATTAAAAATTATTAAGATGAAATGATTACTATGATAAATTTCGTATGATTTATATTACTATTACCTGATTTGGTAAAAAGTGTTAACAAAGTTTTGTACAAACAACAATGGAATATTGCTTTTTAAATATTTAAAAAATAAGATTAAAAGTAAAATAAATCATTTACTCCTATTTTTGTAGATTATTAATTAAAGTCTAATCCAGTGATATCGAAAATCCTCTTCAGAGCCAACATTTCTTGGTGACAAGTTTTTTTTGGACTATTAATTTATTATTTGAAGACAGTTAGAAAAGGGAGAAAGATTGTTGAAAACTACGTAGTTTAGGGCGCCCTCCCAGCCTGACGGATTGCAAAATAGTTGCCGCGGATTACGGCAATGGAGAGGGGTTGAATAAGCAAAAAAGGACTCTTTCGGGTCGTCTCTCCTTTTGGCAATTCTTCTCCCCAAACCGCGTAGGAAACAAAGCGACTTGCGGCCAATGACCACGGGTCTCAACGGCGATGGGCGTGAAAACGAAGCTGGAGAGGTGACCGTATTTCAGGATTTTGAGATCTTGGAAGCAAAGCCTGGGTCGACGGCAGACCTGGCTAGGTTCCCGTTGGAGAATGTGTCACAGCAAGTGGAATCCCATATAAAGGATCTTCCCTGCCCAAAGGGGAATGTAGTTAAGCCGTCAGGGCGTTTGCCGTCACCTCAAGTTTCTTTTCAAGGCAACGAAAGATTGAAATTGAAGTAAAGTTTGTTTGGGGTTGGAAAAATGCAAAATACAAATTTTGTTTTGTTGATTTTCTCAAATTTGTTTGGAGTAGGTAATCTACTTTAATGGAGAGGGCCAGTGTTGCAACACATGAAAAAGAATCATTTTATATCAATGGGGTACTTACTGAATAATAATTTATGTTACTTGTTAGCTATCAAAGACTTGAAAAATATTTTAAGGGTAAATAAAATAAAATTTTAAAACAATTACTTTTTATTCTGAACTTTTAAAGCAAATCAAACCATCAATTAGCTTAAAATAGCAATCTACTTCAAATTCATGAAAATTTTCACATGCTATTCTCAGTTCAAGTTCCTTTTTGCAGTCTATCGCAGACACTCCATTCCTGTCGCATCAAGAAAAAATTTTTCAAATTTCAATAAAACATTTTCCACAGTGATGAAAGCTAAATGGTAGCATTTCCTCAATAATTTTCGTTCCCACGATGAAACGTCTTTGTAGGCTCCCACAAGACCAAGACATTGTATTTTCCGCCATATCATTTGGCCGAAATGGAAATTGCAGCCAAATACATTAGACGACGAAAAAACTGATTTTGTGGAGTTAATAACCCCTTTTCAAAATCAATTAAAATAATTGCTGGTGAAGTAACAACAAGTGTCTTTATTTCTTAAATAATGCACAGTAGGCATTTTCTGTATCGCAAACTTTCAGGAATTTTAGGAATGGTCGGAACAAATTTGGTATCAGTGTTTCTCTTTCCCGTTGAACGAGACGAGTCAATGAACGTTCCTTTGGCAATATTTTAATGACGTCAACATTGGCTCCAATGAGGCTTCTTGACACCACATTCATAGTTCGGTCTTCTGACGCCTTTGCGGCATCTTTCAGGTCAGAAACTAGTTTCATGCTTTTTATCTCATGATCCTCAAAGGGGCCATGGTTATGAGCATTTTTTGTGCTCAACTTGTTTTGAGCATCCACCGTGCACCTCGCCCTGCATTCTCGATTTCTGCACCTCCAATAGGTAAGACCGTCTTTTTTTCTATCTGTATTATACAAATAGTTCCGGTGTAGTAAAAGTTTGCCATTTCTTTGGCTTTTAAGCAGTTCAAAGTCAGTCATAATAAAGATTAAAGTAAAAAAATTGTTGAAATTTTAATTAATTAGATTTAATCTGGTAAAAATAAAAAAATTGTCGCTTAACTCGCCTAAATTTATTTGGCGACAACTCGCCTACTTAAAATAAATAAAAAAATTTATTTTTACCAGATTAAATCTAATTAATTAAAATTTCAACAATTTTTTTACTTTAATCTTTAGTATGACTGACTTTGAAGTGCTTAAAAGCCAAAGAAATGGCAAACTTTTACTACACCGGAACTATTTGTATAATACAGATAGAAAAAAAGACGGTCTTACCTATTGGAGGTGCAGAAATCGAGAATGCAGTTTGCGATACAGAAAATGCCTACTGTGCATTATTTGAAGAAATAAAGACACTTGTTGTTACTTCACCAGCAAGTATTTTAATTGATTTTGAAAAGGGGTTAATTAACTCCACAAAATCAGTTTTTTCGTCGTCTAATGTATTTGGATGCAATTTCCATTTCGGCCAAATGATATGGCGGAAAATACAATGTCTTGGTCTTGTGGGAGCCTACAAAAACGTTTCATCGTGGGGACGAAAATTATTGAGGAAACGCTACCATTTAGCTTTCATCACTGTGGAAAATGTTTTATTGAAATTTGAAAAATTTTTTCTTGATGCGACAGGAATGGAGTGTCTGCGATAGACTGCAAAAAGGAACTTGAACTGAGAATAGCATGTGAAAATTTTCATGAATTTGAAGTAGATTGCTATTTTAAGCTAATTGATGGTTTGATTTGCTTTAAAAGTTCAGAATAAAAAGTAATTGTTTAAAAATTTTATTTTATTTACCCTTAAAATATTTTTCTTTGTAGACGGGTTGTCGCCAAATAAATTTAGGCGAGTTAGGCGACAACTCGCTTGTAGACGAGTGGGGACAAAATTATTGAGGAAACGCTACCATTTAGCTTTCATCACTGTGGAAAATGTTTTATTGAAATTTGAAAAATTTTTTCTTGATGCGACAGGAATGGAGTGTCTGCGATAGACTGCAAAAAGGAACTTGAACTGAGAATAGCATGTGAAAATTTTCATGAATTTGAAGTAGATTGCTATTTTAAGCTAATTGATGGTTTGATTTGCTTTAAAAGTTCAGAATAAAAAGTAATTGTTTAAAAATTTTATTTTATTTACCCTTAAAATATTTTTCTTTGTTGTCGCCTAACTCGCCTAAATTTATTTGGCGACAACTCGCCTACTTAAAATAAATAAAAAATTTTATTTTTACCAGATTAAATCTAATTAATTAAAATTTCAACAATTTTTTACTTTAATCCTTAATATGACTGACTTTGAACTGCTTAAAAGCCAAAGAGGTGGCAAACTTTTACTACACCGGAACTATTTGTATAATACAGATAGAAAAAAAGACGGTCTTACTTATTGGAGGTGCAGGAATCGAGAATGCAGGGCGAGGTGCACGGTGGATGCTCAAAACAAGTTGAGCACAAAAAATGCTCATAATCATGGCCCCTTTGAGGATCATGAGGTAAAAAGCATGAAACTAGTTTCTGACCTGAAAGATTCCGCAAAGGCGTCAGAAGACAGAACTATGAATGTGGTGTCAAGAAGCCTCATTGGAGCCAATGTTGACATCATTAAAATCTTGCCAAAGGAACGTTCATTGACTCGTCTCGTTCAACGGGAAAGAGAAACACTGATACCAAATTTTGTTCCGACCATTCCTGAAATTCCTGAAAGTTTGTGGTATAATGATCGGGGCGAAATTTTTTATCGCAAGGATTCTGGAATTAATGATGTAAATCGTTACGTCATTTTTTGTTCGGATTATAAGATTGACATTTTGAAAAAAATCAGATGTCTGGGTTATTGATGGTACCTTTAAAAGCGTCCCTAATCAATTCGAACAAATGATTACAATACAAGGAAAATACTTAGGTAAATTCTGGCCTCTTGCGCACGCTCTTTTGCTCAACAAAACAGAAAATTCCTACTGTGCATTATTTGAAGAAATAAAGACACTTGTTACTTCACCAGCAAGTATTTTAATTGATTTTGAAAAGGGGTTAATTAACTCCACAAAATCAGTTTTTTCGTCGTCTAATGTATTTGGCTGCAATTTCCATTTCGGCCAAATCATATGGCGGAAAATACAATGTCTTGGTCTTGTGGGAGCCTACAAAGACGTTTCATCGTGGGAACGAAAATTATTGAGAAAATGCTACCATTTAGCTTTCATCCCTGTGGAAAATGTTTTAATGGAATTTGAAAAATTTTCTCTTGATGCGACAAAAAAAGAAAACAACCAACAGATAATGAATTTTTTGGTTTATTTTAAAAACCAATTTATTGCTGACCCATCTTATGACGTCAGTTTTTGGAGTTGTTTTTATCGGGTATTAAATTCAACGCCCAGGACGACCAATTCATTGGAAGGTTGGCATAAGCTGTTGAACAGTTCTTTTAACAGAGCGCACCCAAATTTGGCAGCTTTTGTCAATGTTTTGGCCAGGGAAGAACAAAGACTTTTTGTGAAAATGACACAAATTAAGTCAGGAAAGTATCTTGAAGTGTCTGCGACAGACTGCAAAAAGGAACTTGAACTGAGAATAGCATGTGAAAATTTTCATGAATTTGAAGTAGATTGCTATTTTAAGCTAATTGATGGTTTGATTTGCTTTAAAAGTTCAGAATTACAGTAATTGTTTTAAAATTTTATTTCATTTATCTTTAAAATATTTTTCTTCGTAAACGAGTTGTCGCCAAAAAAATTTAGGCGAGTTAGGCGACAACTCGTCTATAGGCGAGTTGTCGCTCAACGGTCGGTTTTGGAGTTCGAGTTGGTTTCTAAAGCCACCGCGAGGAAGTAATGAGAAATAGAAAAAGGACTGTCTGAATCATTTAATTAATGACTTTAAATTAGCAGATTATTTGAGGTTAGTAACAATAAATTGGATAAATTTTTTGAGGGGGATCAATACTTCACTGTCGTTCAAAATACTTCCATCAAATGCCTAGGTGAACTTAAATTGTAATTAACTTATTTGGAATAATTCTGATACTGTTGGGAATTGTAGTTTTAAAATAATGCTGTTTTGCTGAAATATTTTAAATTTTTTGGCTGAAAACTAAAAATTTGTGATTATGCATTCCTAAAGTTTAAAACGAACTTCTATTTAAAAATCAAATTTTTTAAATATTTAGGGAATAATGAGTAATTTTTACTATCGGTGAATAGTCCTGTATATGTAATTGTTATATAACTTACTAAAATTACAAAAACCATTAGATAGGGGAATAGAACTAACAAAAAAATATTAGATCGAGTACCCCCAAGTAGAAAAAGAGACTCTCAAGAAGGTAAAATTTATTTACCTAATGGTTTCCATAAATCAGCCTTCAAATTAATGGTTCAAATATAGGTAGTTAATACCTTTTTTAATGAAGTGGGACAAATTGGTAGCCAAATACCACAAGAACACTTGCATGTCGATAAAAATTAACATTTTGTAAAAAAATTAAAGATTTATCTAAGGACTTAGAAATCATTAGATGACCCATAAGAATATATAAATTATAGAAATATCAAAGGCGTTCATTAAAGAACAATTTGTGATTCTTTTGCTTTTGGGCAATTGAAATTGAGACTTCCTGTGTTTTTGGGGCCAAAAAGCTTGCTCATCTAAAGAAACTTGCTATCTGTGCACCCATCGCTCCAGAGATCCCAGAGAATTTATATTCCTTATTCAGAGGATCTCGCGGAGTGTTTTACGGGGGAATTCTCTCAATCCTGTGAGCCGGTACTTAATAACTCGCTTATTCCGTTTTCCTTATGCTAAGTTGTAGATAAAAAATTTGTGATTCTTCTAAATCACCAATAATTGATAAAATAGCAGCTTAAATGATAGACGAATATGTAAATTGCCGTATACGTGTATTAAAAATGAAAATAAATATTTTTAGGATGTGACATCTGAATTTATTTGAACTGATTTTCGGAAAGGAACGTTACTTAGATTTCGAGAGCGTCTCTTATGGCATTTGAAATTAGAAAATGACTTGTACTTTGGAAAAATGGCGTATTGTAAATTTAATAATTAAAAGCCATAATGCTGTAATTTTAATTAAAGTATAGAAGTTAACAAAACCATCCATCCTAAGTGGACCCCGCCAACATTATTGACGTTGCGTTGCCTCTCGCGATAGCAACGGAGATCAATTGGAGAAGCCATAATTATGAATTAATTAACATTAATAAATTTTTATTTATTTTTTTATTAATTCGGTTAATAGTTATAAATTTTAAAAAGCAATTGATTTTATTCTGATGTACAAAGTCTGTATTATTGGTTCCGGAAACTGGTGAATTTTTTGTTTAAATTAATTCTTAGGGGAAGCGCCATATCAGTAGTCATTGGAGAAAACGCTGCCAAAAATGAAATGTTTGACGATACAGTGAACATGTATGTACACGAAGAAATAATAAATGGAGAAAAATTATCAGATATTATCAATCAAAAACATGAAAATGTAAAATATTTATTAGGGATAAAACTCCCTACGAACATTGTAAGCATGTTCTAAATTAAAATTTAGATCGCAGTACCGAATTTAGAAAAGACGGTGCGAGACGCGGATATCATTGTGTGGGTAGTACCTCACCAGTTTCTTCGTGGTCTTTGCACAGCTGCTAAGCCTCATATAAAGCCTACTACAATCAACGTCTCCTGCATCAAGGTTAATTAAATAGGTTATTCTGTTCATTTTGCAGTTACTAAACTTATTTTTAGTGTATCATAAACTTATTTTAGTGTTTCATAAACTTATTTTTAGTGTATCATAAACTTATTTTAGTGTTTCATAAACTTATTTTTAGTGTATCATAAACTTATTTTAGTGTATCATAAACTTATTTTAGTGTATCATATTGATTAAAGTTGTTTTATGACATATAATTTTGACGTACCTAAAATCAATAAATTAGGGCTTTTCTGCCGGAAGTGGGAAAATAACCTTTTTTTCAGAATTGATTTATGAAATTGTCGGTTCTGAATGCTATTGTCTCATGGGAGCTAACTTGGCTTATGAGGTTGCCACTGGTCTTTTTGCGGAATGTACACTCGGATGTGATGATCCCAAAAATGGAAAAATATTGAAATCTTTATTCCACACTGATAATTTTAAAATAAATGTAGTTAGTGATAGAATTGCAGTTGAGCTCTGTGGAGCCCTCAAAGTTACTATTTTTAAGTTATTTTTGTAGAATATGGTGGCTTTGGCCGCAGGCTTTGCCGATGGCCTGAAATATGGCGGGAATACCAAAGCTGCAATAATCCGACTTGGATTAATTGAAATAATAAAATTTGTTAAACATTTTGGAGGAGGTTGACAATTCAAAAAAATATTTTCAGGACATCAAACGGAGGTTTTTCTAGAAAGTTGCGGAATCGCGGATTTGGTAACAACTTGCTATGGAGGAAGAAATCGATCTTGTTCAGAGAAGTTTGTAATCACTGGGAAGGTTGTATTTTATATTAAAAACGAAAAATAGAGTTTTGATGAGATTGAAGAAGAGTTCATGAACGGACAAAAACTTCCCGGCCCACAAGTTGCTAAGGAAGTATTCGAATATTTACAAACCGAAAATTTGCTTGGGAGGTGAGAAAGGTTCAAACATTTTACTAGTTTTCCTTTGTTCGAAACTATCTACAAAATTTCTATAAAAGAAATCAAACCTCAAGACTTGATTAAATCTCTCAGAAAAATGTAATCATTTTTCTCTAAAAAATAATTTGATTCTGTTCTAATTAATAAAGTCTTAACTCTGATCATTAATAAATTTTTATTTAGGAGGAAAAAACATTTTATAAATTTAACTCAAGTACTTTAAATAATGGTAATCTCCAAGTTTCGACCAAGTATAAATCTCGACGTATAAGCAATAAATTTTAATTATTTTTTCATTTTTTATTAATTTAAGTTAATTTTAATGGGATTGTCTATTGGATTGTCTGGATTTTCATATTTTTTAAGAATAAAAATTAAGCCAAAAAATCGTATTTGTAAACTATTAGGAGCAGAAACTGCAGCAGCATCAACAATAGATTATCATCTCCAGATCTCTTCTTATGTAACTTTACTAATCTCATTCCACGCTAAATGTGGATAAATATACGCACTTTAAAGGCAAACTTTTATAAGCATAAAGGTCTTGAATCGCGATTCTATTTATCCAAAATATTTGACAACTTCTCTTTCAAAAGTTTGGATTTTAGATTACAGCTTGATCTAAATGCTGTAATTTAAAAGTAGAGTTTTGGGGTAAAAACAAAATTTCATTGCTTTTTAACTGCACAGTAATTTTATGTAATGGAAGATTGTCCATAACTAATAATAATAGTTTCTAGTTTTTCTTTCCAAATGAAAACTCCCAATTTAACAACCAAATTTTAAATTTTTTTAGTCGGTCGTCATGCATCGTTAAAACTGGTATTCAATACGGAGTGCGGCGTCGTTGAGCTGACCCTTAAGCTTTTGACTACTCTCTCGGCCACTTATCCCATCTTAACCTTTTCTATTTGGCACTTTAATTATATCTTTGATTCAATATTGTTACTAAAATGTTAAAAAAATAAAACATCTATTTTTTTTAAAAAAAGTTAAATATTAGAAGGTCAAAATAAGAATGTTGATTGATTCAGGCAGTCGTGAACCTGAGGCTCAGTCCGACGACGCGTGTAACCCGTTTTAGATCAAGTGTGAGCGATTGAAGGCTCCTGGAGGAGCTGACGGTGACGGATGCCCTCCCCGAGTTCCAATCTGGCTTCAGGCAGGGTCGTTCGTGCGGTGACTGCTTGTGGAAGGTGTCCTCCGAAATGAAGTGCGCCGTCCAGAAGAAAAAGTGCGGTATATTAGTTAGTCTTGACATTGAAAAGGCCTTCGACTCGGTGTTGGCACGACGGCCTCCGGAACTCCCTCGCCACGTGTTTTTCTAAAGTCACAAAAGTCCTTCCCGGGGTCCCTCTAATGTAGCAGTAGGGTCAGGTTGCTGTGAATGGACTTGTAAACTGGTGTGGGAGTAGGGGTCTTAAGGTGCGTGCGGACAAGTGCAGTGTCCTCAAAGTCTGTAAAAGGACGAGGGGTTACACTAATTACGTCCCTAGGTTATTGCTGAACGGGTCAGCAATTGCTGCATTTGATCGGATGACTTATTTGGGCGTGCTCTTCAAGCCGTCCGTTAAGTTTGATGATCACATTGCACTTACAAAAATGCGTGCAATGCAGCAAATAGGCGCGTTGCATGCTTTCAACCTGCGGAGAGGTGCCTGGCTACGCGTGTTTAGCGCCATGGTGTTACCCGAATCGAACGTAGCGCATCTAGAAACAACCTCAGCATTTTTCGAAACCCAATTAAGATTTCTTTTGACAGTGGAAGTGGCGTAAATGCCTGGCACTACTATGAGAAGTACGTTGACGCGCTCAAGAAAGTCAGAAGACGAGCCATCCTGCTATATAGTCCATTGGTTAGGATAGCGAGAGGAATTGTCCCTCAAAAGCCTCCCTGAGGTCCTAGAAAAGATAATGTCTGGGTAGCAGGTAAGGCGATAAGTCTTAGCTTTTTTTTTTTTTTTTATCATATGACAGTTTATAAGGTAAAGAAATCACTAATTAAGAGGCGGAACCGCAGCCGAGAGGAGGATCGAGGAACAGTTCCCCCTTAGAACTGCGAGAGAGATGCGCTCAAAAAGCCACATCAGTTCACGGGGGTCGTTCCTTGCCCTTCCCAATGACCTTCCGATCTTCGAGAGGAAACGGAGAGTAGACGGGCCAAGTACACCGGAAGTTTCCACTGACACCGGTTCGAAGATGAAACGGTCCATCAGGGAGGAGGCGTACTTAGATGCCTTCTTCGTCTCCGCCCTCTTGGCTGCTGAGCCAGCCTCGACCGCCGACAAGGAAAGACATGATGATGCGAAAGTATCAGAGCATGTCGCATCCCGACGATTGCTTTCCCGTTCTTGTAGGGAAAGAGTGAGACCCCGTCAGGTCTCTTACCATCCTCCCTTAGAAGGCCAGGAGGCTCCAGCTGACAGGGAAATCCGGCTGCTTCAAGTGCATGTTTTACTACGGAATTTAATTCAGAATGCTGGGAATCCGGCCAGGGCTTTTGCGACAGGAAAGTGGATGGAGACCTTTCCGATCTACGACAGAACCACAGCGGCAAGGTGTGGAAAGCAGATGTCCAGACCAAGTCTAAGAGAAATGCCAATCTGCACACTTTTTGGGTCCAGCAGGGTTCCCGTATTTCCGGAAGGGTATGCGTTGAGCCAAGCGCCACTCCATTCGGAGGATGCGGCCAAAAGACAAGCGCGCCGGTGTTGATCACAGGAGGATAATAGCAAATTGTATAACTGAAGAAACATTGTTCCGTCCACGCCTTTGTATAGCAGGGATAGCAAGGAATGTCGAAGCCACGGGAAGACCAAACTTCGATACCATGAGAAAGCTCTTGGTCCAGAACGGATTCGGAATGGGGAGAAAGAATCCTAAGGACAAGCGGACTACAGCGGTATGACGAAGAAAGGTAGAAAGGGAGAGCCAAAACAGAAGGAGCTTGCAGACCTAGTCCGCCGTGACGGACTGGCAGGATCGCTTGTTGCCACCCGGCATCATCAAAATTGACATTAGTATTAGCCGAAATTGAGTTTCTTAGCAAAAGATCGAAGTGCTGAGTTTCTTAGCAAAAGATCGAAGTCTTAGCTTGTGTCTGAAAGATGAGCGTGTGTGCGGGACTGAAAAGGTAGGAATGCCGAAGGTCTTAATCTACCCTCTACTAACAGCTTTTTTAAATAAATATTTTTCTTCTTTTTTTCCTACTCAGACAGCAACAGCGGATTCAGAGCCAGGAGTTGCTCATGCCTCAGAAACACAATAATGTACAAAGCGGATAAGTCAAACGCAGAATGTATATAAAATTTTTGAGCATAAACAGCTTTAAATAGGAATCAAAGAATTTAAATAAGTCAGAAAGATTGTTATGGACACCATGCTCTCTCTTGTCGAAGAAGTGCAAGACGATTTCCAGACACAAGGCGATCAACGAAATTTTCAAGCAAGCCCTGGAGTCTGCAGGATACCCAGCCGTACTTGAACCGGTCGGGCTTGACCGAGGAGATAAAAAACGTCCTGACTACTTTTTATCAGCAATTAAAAATCAGTGAATAAGTCAGCATGGTAAGGGAAAAAGACAAAGATTTAAAACCTCAAGAGAGGCACAAAAAAATGAGAAACAAAAAGTTCCTACACACGGAAATCTTTAGTAAAAGGCGAAAGATTTATACGTACTGCGTAGAAACCAGTCTATTTTGCGAAAGAGGACGTCTTTATTTAACCGTATTAATAAAGGATTTGTATCATTAACATATCAATGCATTAATATAGTTGGTTCTATAGAATCTATATTTTTAAACTTCTTTTTCTTTTTGATGTTTTCGTATTAATAATTATAAAAATCGTTTCGACAATTTTTAGTTTATTATCTTTTAATTATAAATTAGTCCATCAATTTAAAATATTTATTTTATTATCTTTTAATTATAAATTAGTCCCTAATGTGCTGGAACCAGTCGGGTTGGATCGCGGAGATGGAAAGCGCCCAGATGGCATGACAACATTTCCCTTCGATCACGGGAAATGCCTAATCTGGGACGCGACATGTTCCGACACATTCTCCCCGCATAACCTGATCTCTTCAGTTGCTGAGCCCGGCTCAGCGGCAAGACATGCGGAGGTCACAAAAACAAGAAAATACTCGTACCTGGCCAGAAACCACATTTTTGCGCCAGTAGCCGTGGAGACATCCGGGGTCATCGGCCCAGAATCGCTTTCTTTCCTTCGTCGGCTGGGGTCGAAGATTGCCAGACGAAACAAGGATCCCAACGAGACTCGTCATCTTTTCCAAAGAGTCTCGTTGGCGATCGTCCAAGGAAACTGCCAGGCCATCTTATGCGCCGGCAGTTCAAAATAACTGCATTGTCTAGCTATTTTCTAAATTATTATCTAAAAAAGTTATATGATTATTATAAATAAATTTAAGAAAAAAATTTAAAATATTGCAATCTATATTTTCTTGGCATTAAACTTTATCATTTAAAAATCATTTTTCTAAATGGTTTTTAAGACATTTTAATTTCCTAGAAAAATAGAAAAGAACCCATGAGACCCCCATGGATACCGGGTTGCCTTTGTTCATTATTTTAAAAGTTTTTGCATGGTTGCCGTAGATAAAAAGTTTCTTTTTCTAATGTCTTCAGAGACCTTGAAAAGAGAGACAATCATAAGTCTTTCTCCAAGTTTTAGAGTTGCTAATTCCCTTAGCATTGTCTCGGTTATGTCTTTTTTAGATTTTCATTCCAAATCTGATTGTTATTGCTTTTCCATTTGTTTTAATTAGATTAGTCAACAAAAATTTTTAGATCAAATTGATTAAATGCTTTATCTACTGGATATTGAAAATTGGATTTCCCTGATTAAAAGCTATGTCTATAATTTTTTAACTTTCACAGAATTTAATTACAGTAAACTCTTTCGGATCCGCCATTTTTCGTTCCTGATCGAAATGTCGCAAATTCGAGAGGGTTTTTTATTGATTTTTTAATTATTTTTTTATTAACACAGAAAATTTTTTTGTGGCGGATTTGAGAATTTCCTTAGGAAATTTGTATTTTCATTTAAAATGGCGGATTCGAGAGTTGGCTAATTTGAGAGAGTTTACAGGTATTTCAATTCTGACGTCAAACATAGTTACACCACTTCCCTGCAATTTCAAGGAAATTTCATTCAATTTAGCAAAAAATCATTTTAAATGATAGATATATTTCTTATTTTCTGAAATCGATCTTGAAAATTCCTCTTCATTTTGGGATTCAAAAAAATCCAAAATAGTTGTAAAAGATTTACAAATCTTTGTAAAGCACTGCCTTTGATCAACCAGAGAACCTGAAGAATATAAAAAATAAAAATAAACTCTGTGTGATAAAAGAGTCTTAAATAATCTTAATTCCTATTTATACAAAATTTCTTAAAAAGCTCTTCTATGGGAGCGTGGAATGTGACTTACCCTGCACTGAGTTTTGTTTGAAATTATCTCGCATATAATCAGTCAGGGCAGCATTGATTCCATTATCTAACGCCTCCAACTCACGTATATTGGCACAGGTATTCCCCACCAGAAGTGAGGGCAACCTGCTGGCCATGAACCTCTCCAGGTTGGCCCAAGAACCCGACCGGAGGTCGAAGTATCCCGGAACCCTTTGAGGGACTGGCTCGCGGAGTTCGTGCAATAGAGGCAGATGGTCGCTTCCAATATCGGGCAATAAAATTGTTTTACTAACCCAATTTAGCATTCCAGGACTGACCAGAGCAAGCCCTAGCCAGTCTCGTCCGCCTCGCAAATCGATGTGGTTTGGCTCACTTGAAGTCCGGATTTCCAGCCCGAGGTCTTCTACATAACTTTTCGAGAAAACTAAAACAGCAAGGCAAAGTTGAAGAAGAAAGAAAAAATCATGTTCCGACACTATATGAAGGTAGTGAATATGCGAAGGCCCTTGAATTATGGTTTCTTGAGAATGATTAGGAACAAGTAGGAAAGGTATACGAAATACAAACAATTAAAAAATTATCTTTTGTCCGACCCGAAAGGGCATTCTGTGGAAGGTCCGGAGCCACCCTACCTACCGCATTATACGAAGATCTAGCAGGATTAAGCAAAAAATTGCAAGGTGGGAAGAATCTCGATGCACTACGAACATTATCAGATAAAAGAGGGGCATGGAAACGCATATGCAAAAGAAGACTAACCGCGGCACAATAAAAACTTAAATATCTTATGATCTCCCGTCAATGCAAAAATAATAATAAAAGAAGTGGTGCTTTTAGTATTTTAGCAATTTTATTTGAATTTATTACAAATATAATAAACAATGTTGTAAAATAAATACCATTATTTCAATGGGTGATTATTGTGGAGTCAATTTTGCGATTCCTGACCACCCACCTCTGACTACTGCCACTGACGCGCTTAATTACTTTTGTCATCCTCAGAACCCTTTCTTCAATAGAAGCAGGTCAATGTCATAATTTACAACTAGATTGTCTTCTAATACTGTCTTCGTCGTTTCCTTGGCATCCCCTCCACTTTTTGTAATCAACAAGCAGTCCAAGTCGGAGAATGAGACAGACACCATGAAACCAAGCTCTATGTGCTTGGCATTCAGGTCAGGTCTCCAACAACCATCGCCTTCGGATGCTTTCCAAAGAACTCCCGTACGTGCCAAACACGCCGTAAAGTTCTTCGAATACATCGCCCCTAGGTAAAATGTAAGGTTACCTATACTCCTTACTTGAAGGAATTCGCATAGGCTACAAGAACATAAACCTGAACTTTGCAAGGCGAGGTACGGCTTGTAGAAGAGGCTAGTTCCCGTGCCACATATTGACCCCTGTTTCCAGGGTATGTGACAACAGTTGTAGCCATCAACTACGTACGGACCCCCCTTTACCTTCGTTTCGTTGACCACCAGAATGTCCGCACTCGTGGTGGCCAACATCCTCTGAACGGTGTCTCCTTTACCGGATAAGGAGCGCGCGTTCACCGATATAATGTTGAGCATCATATCGGTTCCTCGCCAAGGATCTTCTTGGCCTCAGCCATGTTGCAATGTAGCATATCTGCTACACTGCACTTCGTCGCCTTACATAATTTTAGTAGGCGCACACACAACTGCACCTCAGGACTAATGGTGTCCTGGGGAGCACGCTCGCCAGGGGGGGAGTGCGGTGGCATTTCCACGTATGGAGGGCGCCTTTTCCCCCCTAGGTTTTGCTGGGCGGTATCACCTGTAGCCCTAAATCTCTTCAAGACTTTTGAGTTTTCTAATTATAGAGATGCGCAGAAAATTTTCAAATCAGATTTTAAGAATAAAGAGGACACTCGTCCAAATATTACTATCAAGAATTTTTCAAAACCATTGGACAGGAGTTCTGAGGTTACCCATGTATTATTCTTAGGAAGTCTTAAACGATGACCTGAAATCCATGAAAAGAACACTAAATTTTTTAAGGATCCAACAGTTCGCGGAACCTGGCATCAAACAGGAGAGGATAATAAACTAGTTTGAAGAATCATCCATGCGTGGCTCTAGAAAATTGTTTTAAGCTTTTTTTCTATTGAATTTCTGTATTATTGTAGACCAGTAGATCGCTGATCCTTTGGTCTAATAAATAAACACATGACACAGTTAGTTTTAATAAAACAAAATTTCTTCCACAGTATGAATAATGAAATTTACAGGTTAAAAAGACAAAAAAAAATTATTTGAAAAAATTTTCTTTGAATTACTTATTTAGCCAGCAAAAAATTTTCCGTGATTTAATTTAATAATGATTTAAGCATCGAATTGAAAGAACCGCTGAGTAAAGTTGCCCAATTCGAACAAATGTCAATCGAACATGATGGAAGGTGTTTCAGCACTAACCATCTTATGTTAATAGATGAAATTAAACTATTCGCTCGGTCATCGGAGATCTTCCACTCGATGGGTAAAGCCTTGGAAGCTTTCATGAAGGTCGTAGGTCTGGAGCTCAACTACAACAAATCGGCGACTAACACCTATGTGTGTAGTGACCTAGTCAAAGTCTTGAAGGAGCACCAAGGGTATAATTATCTTGGCGTGGTTGAGAGCCTAGCCTCATTAATCACACCCGAAACGAGAAAGTGTGTAGTGAAGGGTGTGCGTAGTAGGGCGGCAATGTGAGCAATAAGGAGAGATTATACTGCAGCTAGGACGTGGACTGAGTAACATCGTACACTTAAATGAGCAAATTCTTACTAAGATGCGTGACATCCTGTGGAGTGGGTCGAGTGTATCCAACAGAAGGTTGCCATCCTAGCTGCTGAAAAAGCGCGTAGTGCACACCTAGGGACCATAAAAGACTATATGTTGCAATGTATGGTCTGAGTGTTACCCAAGTTAATGTGAAATAGTTGATCAAACTTCAGAGGGAATCCCTAATTAAAAAGATGAACTTAAAAGTCCTTCACAAAACTCTCTTTAGCAGCTTGGACAACCTGTGGTCATCAACGTAGCTGAAATATAGGAATAACTCTCCCCGATCAGAAGGGTTGTTTCCATATTTGCAGGAAGAAAACTTTTTTAATGGTCAACAGAAACAGTGTAACCACTGTAAAAGTAAGGCGATGACCGTTGACCATTTAGCCACGAAGTGCGGGAGTATGCTTTACAATGATTACATATGGAGACATAACGAGGTGATGAGGTCCATCCATCTTCTGCTCTGCAATAAGTATGGCTGGAATGACATGAAATAGACTGGTCACAAAATACCACAAGCGGTACTTAAGACAGCTTGGTGTAGATAAGTCTCTACAGGCTTATATGCAGTCAACTGTTCTTAAGAGGATTCAGGAGAGTGTCTCGTTTGATGCTCGCCGAATTTTCTGAATGTTTTTTCGTGGAAATTTTTTTCAAGTCAAATTCATCTTAATAGAATAAACGGCAAAAAATAAAAAACAAAAGAAATAGCAGCTGTCCTGTAACCATCCGATAAACGAATATTTTCAATGGTATAACTTCTGTATTTGTAATTTCCTTTTTTTGTTATAATAAATTATTATTTTTAGAATGAATTAAATTAATTAATATAAAAACAATAACGTGCTTTAGTATTAACCTTTGTGATATGAAGTATTTGGCATCATACGCTCTAGCTCAAATTGGAGGAAATAATGAACCATCATCTGATGAAATCTCTGCCATTATTAACGCTGCCGGTGGTGATGTAGATCTAGAAACCCTTAATCATTTTATGTCTCTAATGAAAGCTGATTCGTTCGAAAACCTTATTAATAAAGGTGGGATGAAATTATTTCTAAACGAATCAGGCTCAAATATGCTATCATGTGCTGGCGTATCTACTTCCGCTGCGCCTGCCTCTGCTACTGGTGCTGCTCCCGTAGCAGAAACAGAAGCACCCGCTGCCCCTACTGAGACTGCAAAGAAGGCGCCACCTCCAGTTTCCAGCGACAGTTTGACGCCATTGTTATATTAATCTTTAGGCGACTCGGACATTATGGATATTTTTGGATAATTAATCTCAGTTTATTGATTTTTTTCTTTGGATAAATTGTTATTTGACAAATATTTGTTCAATTTTAAGAGTTTTGTATAATTAGTGGCTTTTCAGTAAATGAGATTTTTTAAAGCACTATCGTTTTAAAATAGTCAGAAAAATCCTTTGTGTATACTTTTTTGGTATTGCAAAAATAGTTATTCCACTCTGTTTTTATTCCTTTATAATATAGGCTGATAGACTGTAACTGAGTGAGAAAATTTCGCGACTCTAAACAGTGTGACACGATTTCGAAATCTTTAAGTCTCTACGAAACTTGAAGAAACTTGTTCTGCAGGAGAGTTTGTATTTGTCTTTTTTCATCAACAAAATTCCCGCACAGGCAGGTCGTAAAAAATTGTTACAGACTGAGTCCAGATCGCGCCCCTTTACAATTAAGTGGAATTTTTCAAGACATAATTTCTTCTAACGGATTTAAAATCATGCTTTTTCTAATTAATTAATTGACTAGTAAAATAGATCAAAATCCATCACGATTCTTTTGTAAACATAATTCTGATATAGGAGAAATTTGAGGCGACTATATCTAAGAAACAGTACTCAGTAAAATCGCAAATTCCAATAAAACATTGGTTCGATAAACTTAACAATCAAGATAAACTTACTTTAAATTATATCTAATAAATTTTACTCAATAAGAAATGTATGTACACGCTATTTTGATCACTATTTTAATACAAGAATTTATTATCAATAGTGAAATGTCCCTCAGTGAGTTACTTGTAAGGATTCGAAAATAATTGTCTTAGAAATGTGTTTTGGGGACTGGATTTCTGCATCCACGATAACCGACAATGTGGATTGTCTGCTGACTTGTCCTGTACCATCAGCCATTAGTGGGAAATTAAGAGATCATTAATCTAACAAATAATACAAACAAATCCGAAAAATTTTCAACTCTGAGACTTTTACTCTGATTAATGGGAGTCTTACATTGGAAGACAGCCAACTTAGTTTGCTACTTTATGAACATAATTATTTTTAACTCCAACATTAAAGTGGTGTCCTTAATTAGTCCAACAAATGAAACGTGCAAAAACGTTAACTTTACATTCATTAACAGACAAAGTCTTAGATGGTAAAAATGACGGAAATTTTGGCACCATATCGAGGTATTGCGATGTCCATTTATTTAAAAAATAACTACTGGTATAATATCCAGCGGGACATAAAACTCAGTTATACAAAATTTATTCTAATAGAACATGTTATCCGGCATCAGTAAATAAGAGTCATCCTTATATCAGAATCATGACTGACTTAAGAATCATCATCTGCCATACAAATAAAATAATTAAGAATAACACAATAGATAGCACACAACGAGAATTTAACACGTTAAAAATAAATAAATTTATTATTTAATCAAATTTAAAAATATTATGAAACACGTTTTAAAAAACGATTATATAACTGAATACTCCAAATAGTACGAGTCATATTATTAAATAGTATGACCAAAAATTTCTTGAAAATAGTCATACTGTTTGGATGGCTACAGTATTTAGTCGTAAAATTATTCAATCGTAAAATCATATCAAAAAATAAACGATTAATAAAATCAATTTTTTCTCTTAACACAACTAGCATAACGAGACATGTTCCCATATAAATAATCTTAGAAATGTGCCAATCTTAGTCAAGTTTAAAAAACCTGCTAAATTATGAAGTTTTAAAATCTTGAACTTAGAAATCGCAAACATTAGTGTCAATGCATCAAGCATTAGTGTTCACGCGTCAAGCATTAATGTAAAAGCACTTGACATTAAATTTTAAACCGCTTCTTCTTTTGAAGCAAGCATTAACGTTTCTTGGTGAATTCCGTGTTAGAGTCAGAGCTATTATATGGACCAAAAAAGAAATACTATATCTCTTTTAACCAAAAAACTGATTGCTGAACATTTAATTAATGGAAAATCTAACAAAGAAATAAGTGACTATCTAAATATACCACAATCCTCCATAACCCGAATACTTTTTCAATGGAGAAAATCCGGAGATTTTGACAGCAAATCTCGTGGTGAAAATTATTCTTCCTAATTGAATTATTTACACAAGCAATACGTCGAAAAAGCAGAAACATATCTGTTTTGCGGCAATGAATAACTATGGAATCATTTTCCATGTAATTTTCAATTTTTCTTTAAATGGGAAAACTTTTAAAGAATTTTTGATCAAACTTGATTAGAAATACTTGCATTAAAATCATGATATTCAATATCCATCATTTATGATATTTAATATTGAATATTTACCACCATACTGTCCTTTCATGAATCCCATAGAGATTGTATTCTCTGTATGGAAGCATCTAATGACATCTGAAAATCTCACGACCGAATCGGAGTTGAAAATGGATTTGTGAAAAGATGGATTAAATAATAGTTGAACGCTGTGACCTTTTATATCGAAAAATGCTCAGATATGTTTCCCTTGCTGAGCAGAAAGTAACAAATAATGAATAGAACCTTGATTAATTAATAAAATGTTGTTTTGAATTCTCTAAAAACGTCAATGCTTCCTTATATGCGTTTTAAAGGCTAATTTTTTTTACCTTTAACATCAATGCTTAAAGCGTGAACACTAATTTTTGATAAAAAACACTAATTCTGATTCATCAACACCAATGTTTGAGGCATCAACGCTAATGCTTGGATGGTCAACACTAATGCTTTTCCTTTCGACGCTAAAGCTCGGGAAACCCTATAATAGAATTCAAAATTGTAGCATTGTAATAAGAGAAATTATTAGTTAGAATATACGAAAATAAAAATATTTGCTTAAATAAAATGAAGATATTTTTTAGGGTCATACTATTTGGAGTGGTCATACTATTTGAAGTTATCCGTTAATTTGAATCAGGTCAAAAAAGTTTAATTTGTCAATGGAGTGTCACATTTTTTCTCTCTGTTGAGAGAGTTAAACGCATTATAAACATAATGTCACCCTACATTGACAAATTAAACTCATTTAAAATGTTTAAAAATCTTCAAGATAATACATTTTCGATTTAAAAGTAAAATCATCGAATTGACCGGCCCAATCATGCTGCATATTATCACGTAAAAACAAAGATATTGTAGGAGAAAGTTCACAAATTTTCGGAAGAATTTTTCCCTTTGAAAGCCATCTGATTTTAGAATGATAAAGTAGTATGGAATGATCAGTTCCCAACAAAGAGTTTGAAAAATTCGATGATTCAGTGCACGAGATCGAATATAGTTTATCACTTTTACAATAGTGTTTAGTGAGCTCATAACGACGAACACATAGTTTTTAAACAAAGTGCATATTTATGCAATGCACAATTTCTTGTAACAATATCAGAAACCAAATCCTTTATACAAGTAACAAGTCCAGATTGATGACCAATCATCCCAGGTGCATCATCAGTGCACCTATAGATTCAACTTTATCACATTTGATTTTATTCGTCTTCATAAAATTGTCAAAAATATTAGAAATGTCCTCTCCACGAGTGTGTCCATCCATCTCCAAACAAAATAAAAGGTCATCAATGATATTCACATCATCAACAAAGCGAACAAAGGACACAAGCTGACAGACGTTAAAAATGTCAGTTGACTCGTCCAATTGGATGCTTATCCTGCATTTACTCTTATTGATTCGTTTAATTAATTGCTCCAGGATATCACATGACAATTCTGAGATTCTACGGGAAAACGATTGAGAACCGCTGTTCTACGAATTTTTAATGATTCAAGTGGCAATTTGTTAATCTACATTTTGTTAAAAATAAAGTAGATTAAATACCGATTTTTTGCATAAAAACTACATGTGCTGACTTATAAACGCGTTTTTTAAATGAACCTAAATATCTGTGCATTTTTTAAATAAAAAATACATTAAATACGAAAATGATAATGATCAAATTCTTTTTATCATTTGTGAATAGTTTTTAAATTATCGTTAGAAAAATCGAGATAATAGAAAAATGACAAATTAAATTAGATTAAGTTGATATTTTTTGGAGAATGATTTGATAGATATCAATTCCTCGCAAAAATGTATCAACGTTTAGATACTCATCATGGTCATGAAGAAGCACAGGGGTGTTATTCATCGGGGAAAAGCCGAGGACTGGAAGTCCAGCCTGTTTATTATTAGATTTAATCATGTACTCCGCGAAGATATCTTCCATCGGTTCCTGCCGGGAAAATCATAGCCCGTGTTTCTAGTTCACTAAAAATTATTATAAATCATTTAAAATTAAGATGTAATTTAAGTCAATTATGGATTAAAACTCACAGTTCATCAAAAGCAGAAAAGAACAATTTACAAAACGGCGAATCAAGCGACGAAGGTTGAATTTGTTCACTGTCCTGTCAGATATCACCAAAATTCAAATAAAACATATATTTTATTGATAAAAATTCCATTCTTTTCAGCTTCAGGAAAAACCTGATCACAGATTTCAATAAAGTTCGTGGTTGCAGCTATTCGTAAATCAAATGCTTTTAAATAGCTTAAATCAGAAAAAAACTGGCAGAAAGAGTAGCAGGGACAACGTTTGTCTGTACGCCGCCTTCAAGAACGGTTAAATTAATAGTTGTTACGTCCCCCAGTGTCAAGGCGGGGTCTCTAAAATTGACAGTTTCATATTAACTCTTCAAGTTTTCGTCTTTCATTATTGCGAAAAGATTGCACTGCAGCAAGACAGTTTGCCTGTACTTTAGAAATTAAAATTTAATACCATCTTCTCTCCTGCAGTGTTCTCCAAAAAGAGTGACCCATGACCTGGATTTCCCTGGCACGTCAATTTGAATGCTATAAATCATTGAGGCCAAAAAATCAAACGCATTACAGTCCTTTCGCCATAAAAAACCGAAAACGTCGCATTTGGTGATGCGATTCCTAAAATTTGAAATAATAAAAAACACCTTCATCAAGGGCAAAGCCAATGTTAAGAGACTTAAAATACTCACTCTTCACAAACATTGCCATTCCAGTCAGTCCACCAATTTCCTCATCTGATGAAAATTAAATAAAAATTATAAACCCGGTACTACACTGACGTATATAGTTCGACGAGGAACATATCCTTCTTTAATGAGATTTCTGATAGCTTCTAAATATCTGACATCAGTAAAATGAAAAATACTGAATTGTGACACATTTCATATCCTAGCCACATTTTTAACATATTTAAACCTGACTTCCACGTGCATAGATGTTCCCGTCATTGTCCATTTCTGCACTAAATGGATCAAACGTCCATTTCTCCTAGAAATATTTAAATTTACACATTAATACTTTGTACACTGGAACAACGTCCATGTGAGAATTCAGTAAAATTGATTCTGCTTCAGGGTCATTTCCTTCCCACTTTATTACGAGAATCAGTTTTGTTGGATGAAGTTCTAAAACAGTAGGCTGGAGCCCTATTCCAAGGGCTAAATCAGAAAGAAATTTTACTGCAGGACCTGAAAGTGCTTTCTAATTAATAAAATGTCACCATAATCAGGATCTGGCTGAACTGTTGGAAACCGCAGATATTCACGGAATGCATCGACCATTTAATTAATTAGTTATTTATAACAAATTATTAATTTATATTATGACTTAAACAATTAAATATAAGTCAATTTATTTGTCAAAAATTAAAAAAACTCCAGCAGGTTTTAAGGTGCTTCATCATTTTAGTCAGTTGGGATTTTTTTTATTAGTTTATCAATGATATTCCACATTGGTGTTTTGTTTTGGTCTGTTAACTTTAGTCTTGCTAACTTGTAGAAGGCCGGTAGCCATTAAAAATCCTGTAGCACGTTCCAATAAATCATATAGAGATAACAGTGGGTTTATTGAAAAGACAGATTACCTGAAACTTAGTTAATTGATTAGACCCGAGTTAATAGGTATTATGTGTACTTCTCTACAAGATTGCCTATGAGAGAAGCAACCAAAAAAGCTAACAAAAAGATTTATAAGGGACTACTATATACGATTAAAACTATAATTAACTAAATTCTCTAGCAAAAATTTTCTTGTATTAAAATGACGTAAATAAGAGTTTTGATTTTCAGCTACCATTTCAGTAGTTTGATTTTTAGCACATTATATGGGTGAAAAATAATATATTTTAACTTTTGTACCATTAGTAGTGTCAGAACATCTGAGTACAGACAATAGAGGGCTGATAATGGTACGAATGTTGGGGTTTATTCGCGGTGATATTGTACAACCAATTTGCTTCTATTAAGTCCTTAAGTGCCGAGGGTTAACTATTTATTTACTGTAGATTATATTTTTTTCTGAACTGATCAGTAATAGCTTTCGTCATAACTGATAAAACTCATTTTTTTCAAAAAATTTTTTAGATTAGTTTCATTTTTATAAAATTTTGTCAGTAAATAAAACGTGTCAAATCGCAGCAAAATTTAATAAAACGTGTCATTTATACTTATTGGCAATTTATTAGTTTATTTTTGCTGGATCATTAACTAGACTTTTGAAATTCAAGTGTAATCTATCGAAATACATAAATAGCTTTTATCGAATACAAAATATAAAATCCATTCTAATTTATGACGATCTAAATTTATTAATTACAATATAGATGAAAATTATATTTATTAATAAGCGATATCATGCCGTTCCCCTGCCCTCGAGGCAACGAGTACTTCTGGCACGACACAGTTGAAAATGGGGATCTCTCATCTTCCTTCCGGTCTTAGCGTGGCGTTATGGGGTCCACCATGCCAGTTGGAAATTCCAATCGGATATGGAAACGCTCAGGAGGCACTTAATGCCTACAGAAAAAAGGACTTCTAGAACTCAGACCCTGGGACATCGTCGTCTCAGGCCGATCATGCGGGCAGGATCGAACCTTTCAGTAGGATCTCCCTCGCTTGGATCGGCGATCACGGGGATTATAATAATTAACTGGCTTACCCGTCTGTGGTTTTTAAAAATAAAAAAAAAATATCATGCCTGACGTAATCAGCTAGGTCTTGGATACTTAACTAACGTATCAATCTTCTAACTAATTAATTGTCAGCCTAGAATATATTTAGAATATGCTTAGTAATTTTTCATTTAAAGTCATTTTTAATGAATTTTAGCCAAATTTGTGCTATAAGCCTAAAATTGCTCAAAGTTTATCAGGTCCATTTCATATCCTAGCCACATTTGTAATATATTTAAACCTGACTTTTACGTGCATAGATGTTCCCGTCATTGTCCATTTCTGCACTAAATGGATCAAACGTCAATTTCTTCTTAAAATATTTAAATTTACACTTAGACGTCTCAAGACCGTGAGAACACACAATCCTCTGGAGACGAGATGGCTCCTCCAGAACGTGTCCCAAGCAATAGTGAGGGGAAACAGGATCGCCATCAGTTCTTCTTATTGACCTTAACAATCTAGACATAATTGAAACTTCAATTATTCTAGACATATAAAAATTGAAATATTCTTTAAATTTACATATTTAATACTTTGTACACTGGAACAACGTCCATGTGAAAATTTAGTAAAATTGATTCAGATTCAGGGTCATTCCCTCTCCAGTTTATTACGAGATTCTGTTCAAAGTTTATCAAGTCGATTTTTATCTAACCACAGTTACTCAAAAACTTTTAATTTTCATTTTTTAAGATTCCATTCTACGTTTTTTATTCCCACCATTCTTTTTCTATTCCATCTCTATAATAGCCCCTCGTTCTATAATTTTTTCATATCTGGGATGCAAATAACGTAATACTTTTTAAGATTCTCAAAATACTTTGCTCGACATTCGTAGCAGTTGCCACGTTACTTCTCGCTAGTAAATCAAGCCATTATCTTTTCGATTTCTGATCAATTAATGATAAAGTGACTATTCACTTTTTCATTGTAAAAATGTCAAACTTTACGTCTTAAAGTACAGAGATCTTAAAGCAACATTTATTGATTTAACATATCAAAATTTTTGAAATGACTATATCCGACTAAATAAAATTTATGTCTCACGGTAACCTCGGTAAGGAATGAAGTTGAAGTCACATTCAGCTACAAATAATTTATAAATACTGTTACTAACATAATGGAAGAATATTAGCAATGTCTTCTATTTCTATATAAAAAAACTAATTTTAACCATTGAGTCGGAGTGTGCAGGGTACATCTTGGTCTATATATTTAAGGGATTATTTAATGCAACTTGTGAGCGAGAAAAAGACAAACATGCAGATTAGCGTATTCCACATCTTATCTACGATTTATCTATCATCATAATTATAAATTGTTTTCAGGACGGAAAAAACTGATAAATCTTATTCCATATAAAAATTAAGATATTATTATTTTAGCACTTCCCGTAGGAACGGGAACAGAATAAATCATATTCCCATACTTGCCACACACGATACGCCCTTTTTAACCATCGTTTACCACCTTCCGCGGTTTTGGGCCGATTTCGTCCAGGTCATCGCAGTTGTTTAGGGTTTTCTCCATGCAAATTGCTGATCTTGTAGAGGAAAGAGTTGTTGACTAACCCTAACCTTGGCGCTGAGTTGCTCAGTCTGTAGAGACATGAGTTGTTGATTTTCTAAGGCCAGTGTACCCCATTTAAGATACTAAGCCGTTTTCTGTGAAAGGAGCCAAGATTCCTTAGTTCGGTATCGGAAATGTAGACGGGTTTTACAAAGGAATTGTAAATTCTAGAGCGTAGTGAGGTATGCATAAGACAATATTGTAGCCAGTCCTTCATTACAGTTTTTAGAGCAGCGGAGGCCAGAGTTTTTTTGCGCATTATGTCCTCCCGGTCTTTTTCGACAGTCTCTATGTTTCCATGAGCTGGGTGACACCCAGATCAATTAAGATATACCATTATTTTATTGATTAAATAATTATATTTCAGCTCAAAAATATTCAAATTTTTTTTTTACAGATACCTCGCTTTTTATAGTCTAGGTTAAATCAGACCAATCAATATACACTTGACCTTCACAAATTGGCCACAATTGCTATTCTTTGACCGTCCATATTTACTAATTTACTTTCTCTCGAGAGATTGTATATATAATTCTCATTTTAGTTTTGTAAATCGGATACTCTGAACCAAATATTGTATGACTCTTTTGGCTGACACAAATTATTTTCTGTGATGTAAATGTGATTTATATCGACTTTTAGGTCTCTGGTCTTATACAGAAGGCTTTACTATATTCACGTCGATGCATTTTTTCAAATTTTATCTCTCATTTCTTTGTCTTTTTATTTTGTAATTTTAGATACATGCCTTCACTAACAGTGTATATTTTATTTAAATTTAAGCCTGCACACATCGCGTATGCTTAATGGCTCATTCTAGATTTCATTTAACTAACGGACAGAAAACATGCCTTTTGGAGAAGAATGCATAACCAGTTTTGTAAACCAAGTTAATAATTCTAGAATTGTGAGTACGAATACTCATTATATCAAAAAGGATATATTCTCAAAAATCACTCCATCTTGTTGACAAGGTTAGAGATAAAAGGTTAGAGATACAACTCAGTAATTTAAAAATTATAATGGATTTTTGGATAAATTCAAAAAGAGACATGGATTCAGAACACGTAAATTACATGAAAAATCCAAAAAATAAATCTGTCAACGTTGAATCCTTTCTTGCAGAATTTAACGAAATTTCCATCAAATACAAACCCGACCAAATCTTTAGTTTAGATAAAACTGGATTATACTGTCACCGGTTTTTTGAGCTTACCAATTCTTTGATCAGATCCATCCACGAATCCATGTCCTTAACCAGTTCTACAATCACCAAAAATGATGTCCGGCTATTTTAACGACTTTTCATATCCAACTTAATTTTGATCTTCCTTGTTTTGTCTTTCTAGTAAGCGCAAGATGTTTTTTAATATACCATGCTCCAAAGTTTACCCTAGCATCATAATTCTAATAAATTTACTCTACTGCTGTCTGCTTTTGACAATTTCCACGATTCACAATTATAAAGGAAGAATAGAAATACAATTACGTTGACAAATCTTAGCTTTGTCTTGAGACAGACATCCTTCCTACTCCAAATTCAATTTAGTTTTATCATCGTACTGAGAATAGCCATCTGTCTATTGATTTCCGAGACACAACCACCATCTCTACTTATCAGACTACCCAGAAAGATATTGCTTTCAACACATTCTATTTCTTTGTTATTGACAATAACTCTCATTTTTCCAGATAGTCAGGTTGCCATTATTTTGATTTTTCATATTTAGAAAAAGACCAGATGTGGAACTTTTCTCCTCTACTCTTACTATTAACTGCTTCAAGTCATCCCCTGTTTCCACTTAACGATGTTATTTATGTTTAAGCTACCAATTTTGATTCCGATGTTATTTCCGCAATTTAACTCCCTTATAATTTTCTCGATGTAAATATTAACCAGAAGGAGAGATAAAATACAGCCTTTTCTGACACCCTTCTTGATAATGAAACAATCTTTATCTCCATAAGGAGTCAATACAAGCCTCTTTTTGTCTGTATAGAGATTTAATTATCCATATGAGATGACGAGGAACTCAAAATTCTTCCAGCACAGACCATAGTTTATCTTAAAGTATGCAATCCAAAACCTTCCAATAGTCAATGAAACACATGTAAAAACACTTATGAGATTCACGCAATTTTTCCATAATACACCGGAGGTTGGAGATTTGGTCTCCCGTACCACTAACACATCTAAACCAGCTTGATTAATGGATAGAATTCTTTCTGAAATTAGTGTTTTGCTAACGTGAGGTATGAGAGCAATTGCTCGGTAATTTGAACATACTTTGCTTTCACCCTTTTTAGGCAACAAAACAAATATTGGTTTCTTCCATTCCGAATGCTAAATGCAAGTTTTCCAGATTTTCTTGCATAAGATTGTAATTACAGATAAAGGAATGGTCTTAAAATATTGTCCGACCCAGGAGCCTTTTTGCAAGGTAATTCATTTACTGCCCATATAAAATCACTGTCTTGATTATTTTTTGGGGTTTAGAAAAATCGAGAACGTTCCACGATGAGGTGTCTATGTTTTGTATTCAAATGTATAAAATTATTCTGCGTACTCCCTCCATCTATTTCGAATACTATGACGGCTGTTTGACTCTCTACCATCCCTCTTGTTAATTTTTTCTTTTGAATCATTTGAAATTCAGTTTTTTTATATGATTTTGTAACGTATTCTCTTTTCAGGAAGGAATTGAAAAGGTTTGTGGGCAAAGACACCAAAAAAATTGGTAGGTGCTTAAAACAGGCCATTGGAATACTCCTCATACTCTGTGGCCGCATTTTTGACTGTCCTTATTGCTTTCCTTCTCAGAATCAGTAATCGGGCGAAGTCTCAATATGCTTGCATAGTTTGCTGAAAGAGGCTCAGGATAGTTGCGAGTAGATTGCGGAAAAGTTTGGTAGTCTTTTTTGACTGGACAGGGATCCTCCCGGAAGTCGCAAGCAAATTACTTCAGCCTTCGTTTGAGTTCCAGTTATTTTCCTATAAGCTGTCCAAAATTTTTGATATTTTGATCGAAAAATTGTATTGGCGTAACCAAGCACGTTCTTTTTTGATTTGAGGTGTATAAAGAAGTGATTTTTCAAAAGCACTTATTCTTTCTTTCAACTCTCAAAAGAAATAAAGAGTCACATTTCTCATAAATAAAACTAATTAATTTTTTAACGAGTTCTTAATTATTGTTGAATTTTTGATTTGGACAAGTAGTAAAGGATGATTCTTCAATCTGTCGAAATTTACAAGAATGTCCCTCTTCAAAAGTAACTTGATGTGGCGGAGCAGGCTTTGAGTAGAAAGTTTTTTGTATTCCTGACGTCTCAACGAAATTATAATAAAAGACTCCACTTAATTAATAAAATTATTTAATAAATCTTTAGTTAGAATTTAAATCAGTTTGAAATATTTTTTTAGAAATTCGTTGGAGTTCATTCTCGACATATGTAAATTTGCTATTTAGTTGCTTAAGGCCATTTGCAAGAATTTTCACATTTTCTTCCAAAGAGTTAGTTGTTCCAAGCTGATGCCATTTATTTAATGAAGATGGTCTGACATACAAATAGTAATTTCCATCTTCATTTAGCGCGTGATTTGTTTGTTATTTGTTTTAATTAAGTTCAGAATTCCAGACAAAATTGTTACACTTTCCAATTCAATTGCAAATTTATGGCTCTTACCTAAAGAACAAAATAAATTGGTTACTTTCCATCCTAGTCCTCGGCTAAAAGCAGTGTATGATTCATTCATCATTGCTATCAACATGTTTAAGAGGATCACCCCAGCAAAAATAATAAACGATATGTAAGAAATTTTAACCCAAAGTCCTTTATTATTGCTGAGTCCGTCAAGATCTGTTAATGAAAAGAAATCCCCCATGCCCACCATCCACAAAAATGTTTGAAAAATAGAATCAAAAGAATTTTCAGTCGTTGTTGAGATGACCGTTGATTCTCTAGTAAGTGTCCGAATTGTGAAAGAGAATCCAATAAGGACGGTTATAAAGACTATTATAAATTTGGATATATCGTAAATAATCATGCTTTTTAACATCAAAGAAAAATGATGAATAGATTGGAATCCACGCGTGAAATGCAAGGTATCGAGCCATCCTAAAATTAAAGTCAACGCCAAAAAATGGACTTGGTATTCATTTCTATTGATAAATAAGCCGAACCAAATAAAAGCAGTAGAAGACCATAAAATTGACGTACAATAAGATGAAACAAAAAAGCTAAGTATTCCGATTGCCATTGAAGTAACAATACTTGAATATCTTTTTTTAAATAAATTTTCTTTGGCTCCTTTGGAACGGGAAATTACTGAAGTCATCAACCTCAGTATATTGTAAATTGAAATAAGAACAGGCCAAATTAAAAATAAGCAAAATAGCAAATTTGAAGAATAATTGTTTGAGCCTTTAGGAAGGTTATTGATCGCGTAATAACTGTATAAACTCATATGCGTTAGATGTATCAATAGCAAAAAAATATATATCTTTTGATATGGATTCCAGTAGTTTTTGGCAACTTTATATATAGGCTGAATATTGAGAATTCTTGTCGCCACAGATAAATCGTCAAGTTTTGTAACATAATATAACAAAGACTTTGTATCCACTTTGTTTTTTGTTTTCATATTTCCATGTATTCTTTTTGTATTAGGAGAAATATTAGTTATATCATAGACTATATAATCGGTACAAGTGAATTTGTTTACACCTTCCAAGTTTAGAAACTCTCTAAGCATAGTTTCAGAACCCAGGGAAGCTGCATATATTACCGGATTCATATTTTGTACGTTAAATGTTTCATACATTAGGAATGAAAGAGAATGCTTTTTGTAGATTCTATAAATAGGTAATATTTGGTCGGGAATGGACACACATTTGTACAGACACCACCATTCTACTGCATGAGATACAATTTCTCTAAATAAATGAACACTTTCTGCACATTTTCCATTAGATGCCATTAAAATTAGTTCGTGAATGACATTATTTCCAATTAAATCTTGAACTGCCAAATTGGCACCGTTTAGTATCAGTTTCACGAGTTCCAAGCTATAATTCTTTTCCACGGCAATATGAAGTAAAGATTTTCCCATTTTGTTTTGAAGATTAAGATCAAGTTGTGTGTTGAAGTCGTTAATATTTTGTCAAATAGGATCAAATTTCCATTCATCAGTGCTACGTGCATTCTGAATTTCCTTCTTTATTCTGACGATTTATTTTTAGTAAGTTGAAAAAATTAAAAAGTTCTATCCTTCCACTTTGGGAAATCAAATGTAAAATAGTATTACCACTACTATCAGGCTCTTCAATGACCAAATACGAACTCATTTTTACTGATTGGTCGACAAGGGTTTCGAGCAATTCTTTGCTTGTTTTCTTTGATTTGAATGCACAATGAAGAGCTGTTTCGCCGTTTTTATTTTTAATTGATAAAGTTGACTTTTTTAGAAGAATAGATGCTGCTTCATTCGACCCAGAAATAAATGCTAGATGAAGAGGAGTATTTCCGTCAACATTTTTTAAATCGATATTTTGAGAATTGATAAACTCGGTCAATATTTTGTCCTAAAGCTTAAATAACGAGTCGAGATAAAATATGCCTGATTCGCGAAAGCAGCCGTATGAATAAAAGTATTTCCGAGAGAATCTTTTTCGTTAAATTTCAATTTAGATTCAAACAGCATTCGAAGATATTTTGTTGCTCCTTTAGAAGCAGCAAGATGAAGAGGGTACGTCGAACCTGAAAAAGTTCCACTGGATCGAGCAATTTTGTTTTCTTCAATCCAGTGTCCATAAAACTTTAACAACACCAACAGGTATTTGTCATTTTCCAATTCCATTGCATATGTCCACGCATCTTTTCCTCTTTTATTACGATGTGAGCCGTTTGCTCCCAAAGTGAGCAAATGTGCAAAAACATCAAGTTTTCTTTGCTGAACGGAGATAAGGAGAGGCGTATTACCAAAATCATCGTCATCTTCCAATGAAATATTGTAATTCACTAGGTAATCCGTCAACTCTAAATGCCCAAAATAGGCAGCGACATGAATGGGTTTCATTCCATATTTTATTTTTGTGTTTACATCAGCTCCATTCTCTATAAGAGTTTTAAGGATTTCCAAATTTCCCAAAGACGTGGCCATCGTTATTGGAGTCTCCAAGCCTAACTTTCTTCTAGTTGACACCATGGCTTTTCCATCGCAAACAAGCAACTTTACTAGATCCTCATATTGATATCTCACTGCCCAGTATAGTGGCGTTGACCCCTTGTCATTCTCAATATCAACTGATGCTTTATTTCGCAAAAGAAATCTAAAATAGTTATCAGATGTATACTGAACAACGTCTATGTGATTGTTTCTAGTTGCAAATAGAATAGGGGTGTCGTTTTTGCTGTTTACGCTGTTTATGTTCACTTTCAAATTCACGAGAAATTTCAAGAAATTTAAATTTCCGAAATAACAAGCCAAATGTATTGGTTTTAGACTCCTCGGTCGCTGACCTTCTGATTCCATGAGCATTTCCATTTCCAATATTTTTTTTACGTCGCAACTAGAAAGTCTATTTATTAATGCTTGTGCGAGCTCGACGTCACCGGAAATTGCAAGTTGATGAAATGCATTTCGCTTAGACTCAATATTATCTAACTTAAATTTATTATTTCTATACTAACTAGAAATTTAAATTTTCCCTTGAGGAGTTTGTTGCTTCCAATTTCTATAAGATATTTTGCGACTTCTCTCAATTCATATTTTAGTGCCATATGTAAAATATTTTCTTTTTTGTTAGATTTTATCACTTCAAGTTGTACACCGGGATTATCTTTCATAAACTAAACTATATAAAAATAGTTATTGCTTTTTTAATTAAATTTAACGAGTTCTGTATATCTTGATTTTGGAAATGTTCAATCAAGGTTTTGTAAATATCAATAAACTCGTCTGAAGTTAGCTCGGCCACCGTGAAGCTTTTACGAATACAGGTTATGTCTAGCTTTTCGATTTCTCGAAATAAGGCTGATTTGTTTTCAGCATTCTGTAATGTGTTAGATTAAATCACTAACCTGATTTCTTTTATTTATTTGTTTTTGTAACTCACGAATATCACCGTCAACGTTATAATCTTTTCTGTGCAAATCAAACTCCATGACTAATATTAGTACGTGTAGTTATGTTTATATCGTTATAAATATCGTATCCATGACAAATTAATAATAGTAATCTTAAATCGATCTATTCTCATTTGAGTAATAAAAAGATAAGAAAAATTCCCATCAATTTTGAAACCAGTCGAACTCGATAACAATGATAGGGAAAGATTAGGTGCCATCTGAAAAAAAACGTTTTTTCTCTGGAATCATCTTTTTGGTGAGTCCGCGACGTACCTAACTTTCAACGAGAAAGCTCAGAAGAAAGCAAGAGTATGGGTGATTTCCTAACTGATACATCTTCTCAGGAGTCGAAAAAATTCACTTCCAATTGCATTAATAATCTCGGAGGAAAATATATTCCTAAAAAGTAAAAGAAGTGAAGTACGTAGCTCTGTCAAAGAATTTGTTTCATTTATTTTTTAAAGAATTTTTAATTTTTATTCATGAGAGAATCTTTTCGTTTTATGGTAATTATTAGGGCAATTTTTTTTTTAACCTAAAAACTTCGATTTTTTAACCTAAAAATTTTAACTTTTTAACCTAAAAATAACCAAATTTTAACCTATAAAACAAAAATTTTTAACCTAACAAATTTTAACTTAAGAATCATTTATTATACAAACATATAACATAATTCTCTATATTTTCAATATTAAAATTTCTGTTATCCCTCATAAAGTTTTTAATTTGAGAGAAGCATCGTTCTATGGAAGAGGATGAAGGCTGACACTTTAAAAGCATACAATATTCTTCAGGAGAAATTGATGAATTTGTCATTCTTATAATTTGACATAAATCATTTTTTTGTAATCGTTCATTCAAATATTTTTCAATTATATCTGATTCGTCGTCAAATTTTAAATTCTTTAGCTCATTGTAAGCTAACTCTATTGAGGAGTGAGAACTTTCAAATTTGCACAATAATTCTGCTATTATTAAACTAGTTTTACCTGGAATTGTCAAATAATTTCTAACAATAGAACTTAAGCTTTTTACTAGAGATTCATCTCTTAGGCTATTTTTTGCAGCCTGAACAATGATTCCATCATCAGGAATTGTTTTGAAAATGTTTATCACATGTATTAAATTTTTTGCATAATAAAATGCAGCAGTTAGCCAAGTACCCCATCTAGTTAAAACTACATGAGGTGGAATTCCAATTTCATTAAATAGTCGTTTTCTCTTGTTATTTTTTGTTATTGCCGCTTGAATTGATGCAATAAGAGAATCAATTTCAGGATAAATAGTCCTGATTTTCATTGAACAATTATGCATCAGATGAGCAACACAAGTTACGTAAAATAACCTTGGATATAAAAGCTTAAGAACTTTTCCAGCTATAATTATATGTTAAATTAAAACCTGCTAGCATATATTTAGCGGAATCTGTTATTAGGAGAAGGAAATTTTGTCTTTCAATTAAAACGCATTTAATCGTATCGTCAACAATTTGAATAATTGTTTCTTTGGTAGAAGTTTTATCAATTTTTACGAAAGAAATCAAATAAGTTTTATCGGGATTTTTAGTATCCCCATTAAAACTGCAACAAATTTTTGACTACGAATAGTGACCTCGTCACTTATGGCGAATACAAGTTGATTTCTAAAAAATTATATATTCATAAACCTAAACTTTTCTTGAAATAATACAATATATTCAGTTTTCAATTGTTTAACGCACATTCTTGCTTTGTATTGGGAAGGAAGAGGCAAAGAAGTATTCTTGAATAAATTCTTTAGAGGAGGCATAGTCAATTTATGCAAGGGTATATCGCATTGAATAAATGCTTTAGTGACTTGCATTGACCAGTCATCATTGGGTAACTCGTCCAAACAAGGCTGATAGAAATTATTCTCTAAAAATTATATTAATTTGTAAAAACTTAATAAATTTGAGTGCTTCTTCGATTCTCGGTGAGAATTCACAAAATGCTTTTTCTCACACCTGACTGTGCATAAGCAAAGTTGACATTGCAACTCGCCATTCTCTCGTAATAAAAACTCCAGCGGATATTCAATAACAATTTTTTTTGCCTTAAAATACATTGTTTTTGCAGTTCTTGGCATACTAAACACCCACGCGCTATTTTAAATAAAGTTAAAATTTTTAACTTTATAAAAAAATTTTTTTTAACTTTTTTAACTTTATTTTTTTCTTTAATAAGTAACTATTTCATTTAAAAAATACTTTATTTTTACTTTTAAGCCAAAATACACATTTTCATATTTTTAACTTTTTTAACTTAAATTGCCCTAGTAATTATCGATCTTATCGTCGTTAGACTTTAGTTTCGATAGATTTAGCCAATAATACGACGCTTTTTACTAACAGAGAATCTTATGCACTTGCTTATGTTACGTCTAATGTGATAAAAATGAGTTTATTGAATAAATTGTTTAATCAAAAAATTAAAATGTGGTAAGCAAAAAATATTTGTCGAGACTTCTTAGAATAAAATTAATTTTTGCAAAAATTGTGGCGACAGATTTTACAATATATAGTTTATTCCCAACATTAAAATGTTAAAAAATACAGATGATAAAATTAACTATTAATCAAGTGGGACTTTTTCGAAACTTTAAAATATTCAGTATATATTTTATTTCTTACTTAAACGGATCCAATACCTGGGAACTTATTTTACTTGCACTTAAGAAACTGGATTGAAATCATCACAAAATATATTGTATCTTTATATCATACAATTCTTACAAAATTTATAGAAGCCAACAAAAACAAAAAAATTCTGAACACCTTCTTTACTAGATACAAGTCACAAAAAAACGACGTGTGAAAATGTGTGAAATAGTAATTTATTCGTAAGCGTTTTCATTATTTCCTTCCCATTTGATTAAATTAAAAAAATGAAGTTTAATAATAAAAAGTAATGAATAAAATTAAATCATATTCTCAACTAATTCGTTGATGGCTTCTCCCTGATCACCAAATGGAAAACTCTTCCGAAAATGGTCTGGATTTCTAAGGAGATTATCACGCGGTAAAATCAGTCCAAATGGAGCCAAAAAAGTAATTACTGCTTTAAAATTAGGTCCAACCGAGTAAATCTCGTGAACGAGATCCTCCATGCACAATATATCAAACTTACCTAAACATTAAAATTCGAATGAACCCAAAGACTCCTCAATCATTGCATTCGAAGTTAAGGAACAATTCTGTCGTCAACCATTGCAGCACCACGTTTATATAGAAGATTACGGACAGTCGTCAGGGAAGGACTCCCCCACACAATGTGAGACTGAGCAAATTTAAGTATGAGCATTGTTGGTCGATTGAGACTTAAAAACATTCCATCGTTGACATTCTCCAAACGCAGTAACTGTAATATTTTTTTCGTTTTTAAGGGGCATTTTTTAAAACTTTATATAATCATAAATATAATACTTTTTTATTCGAGCTACAAAAACAAGACCTTTCTCATCCTTTACTAAGGTTTTAGATTCTTTTTTAGCGTTTCGGAAAAAAGCTCTTTTACTATCTTCCATTGATTTGTAACTCACAAAGAAATTTTTGGCCCTTCTTAGAGTTGCTTTGTTATTTTCTTTTAATTTCTAATTTATTTATTATTTTTTAATAAGAAACTAGTCTTCTCTCTGCTTTTAGAAATTTTTCTTGTTTGCGATTTTTTTCATAAGCTTTACGTTTTTTAATATAGTTTCTGGAATTGGCTTTTCCTTTTCATTTCTATAAAATAAGCATATGTTACAAAATACTTAACAACATCGCTCATTCTAGAACGTGTTTAAATAATTTATTTTACAATTATAATTTTTATTATTTAAAAAAATTCTTAACTTTCTTATTGATAAATAATAAATTATGTATAATTTAAAATAAATGACAGAAATTATTTACAGGTAGAAAATTACTCTTTCAAAGATCTTGTGATTTGTTCATAACAATAAATCCGTGTAGTTTTTACATAAAGTAGAATAAACATTAAAGTACAAACATAATCACACTTCTCGATAATCTAAATTCTGTATTTAAAGCTATTCCATTAATCGTTCCTGAAACTTAAAAACAATCATGTACTCCATAATAAAAATGACTTGTACTTTATAATATCATTTACCACGCTTTTCATTCTTTTTTATCAAAAAACACAAAATTAACTTTTCGTCTGCAGATTAGGGAATTTGATTTTGTTTAAAGTTCATTCCAAATGGATGATGTTTCTGCAAATATATGTTCCTTTTACAAAAATTTTCTTTATTTGATTTTTTCTTTAATAATAGCCCAAACCTTCTCCACGAAGTTTAAATCTGGGCTTTGTGCAGGCCATGGGCAATTCGATATTATTTACTTGAAACAGCGCTTTGCTATTTACAAAATATGTTTCGGATCATTGTCTTGTTGGTAAATAGAATCTTTAGGTTCTATTTTGTTCAGAAATGAGATAAGATTATTCGTTAGTATGTTAACATACAAAGCTCAATCAATTTTCTCTTTTATCCAAACCAAATTACTGAATCCATTTATGCTTATGGAACACCATACCATAATAGTTCCTTTACCAAAATTTACTGTTTTTGTCACATTATTTGTTAAAAATTTTTCCTTGCAATTTCTCAATTCAAAATTTTTTCCATAACTATTGTACATGTTAAATTTATTTTCATCGCTGAAAATAACTCTTTCCCAAAAATATTTTGGGTGCATAACGAATTTAAAAAATAAAACTTTTTCTTTGATATATTTAAGTAAATTAAATTTGTTCAGGTTTTTTTGGTTTTGAATTTTCGATTTCATAAAAAGTGCATAAATATATGTTTCTTAAAAAAACTGAATAAATTTGAGACATATTTATAATATTGTCCCATTGTAAAATTATAAGAAAAAGCATGTTCAGTTTTTATTTTTGTTCACTGTATATAAACTTGTAAATCTTCGTCCTCAAGAATATTTTGTATTTTTAATAAATTTGGTAATTATGATAACTTGTTACGTTTAACATTTTTTAACTAAACAAAAATGCATAATGTTTAAAAAGAAAGAATCATGTAAATTGTTAAATATTAAGCAGAGAAAACGAGTAATTAATTAGCAGCAGAGAATAAGATGGAATGGCAATTCCCAAAAACGCAAGATGGCTATTGATATGCGTGAAAAAGCCATGTCCGTTCTCGATGATCGTTTCTCCTTCTGCTTGTTTCTGGAGTTCGCTTGACTATGTCGAGGGAGGCGTCCGGAGCTTCTCTTATCCTCTGCTACGTTCAAAATTAATACAATAAAGTTCAAATTTTGCTTTATATGACACAGTTGCCTCATTGCAATGAATAATGTTGATTTTTCTCCCTCTAAATAGATATTAGAGATACAAGGAAATCTTGTATTGAAATCTTCATAAAATAAATTGTTACTTTAATTTTCATTTGGTTTTATTAGTTTTCCAAAGATGGCTAGTCTATTAACATTGATCTCGTAGGGCGTATCATTATTGATCTTCATAATTGTTAAACCAAGTTGGACATTGTCTTGTTGTAAAATCCCAACGACTATGAATTCAGTAGAATCCAGATTTTCATTAAATGGTCAGTTTTGTCCCCAGAGGAAAGTCTAGAATCTATTATTTTTGCAAATAAAATATTCACAAATAAAAATAAAAATTCCCTACTTCTTTGAGACTCATATAACTTTTTACCGAAAGTAATTAAATTAATTTGTGAAATAAAATCTAGTTACGCTAAATTTAAAAATAACTCTTTTATCTCAACAAATTCATCCTGTACTTCGATACAGAGTTTTGCGACTAAATATTTAAAAAAACTAAACACCCAAATTACATCCTAACAGAAAACCGATACCAAGTCACTAGGATTCTGAAAAAAATGAAAACTATCGGGCTGCTACGTTCACAGACTAGACAAATATGCTCATGGATCTCTACGCCAAAGACCTGCAAAAAGCATCTCAGTCAAGTAAACAAATCGATGTCCATTTTATCATCTTAATAATAAAATGGTATGGTGTGTGTCTGTCTGTCTGCGGTCACCAACTTTAAAATGGCAAAGTACAAATAAATTGTCAAAATCTTATTCGATTATAATTGTCAAAATCCTTTTTTCCAAAAATGTTGAGGTTCTCCAAAAATCTTCCATTCAAAAAACTAACATATCAAGAATATCTTCAACGACGAGGTCCCTTAAACCTTCCTACCTAAAAAATTAAAAAAATATATTTTCTAGATTTTAGTTAAAATGAACAACACGAACAACACCCATGTCCTCGACTCAGATAATGAGGTCCTTTAAACCTTCCCACCAAACTCGACAGAGTGTACAATTAACAGATTTAAAAAAATCTTAAAAGTTATAACCACAATAGCACAATCATTAACACAATTGACCACCAATTGACAGCGCAATTAGAAGAATTTTCGTAAAAATATTAACTATTTATTTAAGTTTTTCGTTAAGATAGAATTTATTTTTGCTATGTCTCTTTTCCTAATCCTTTTAACTATTCAAAAATAATTTTATCAATAGATAACCGAAGGAGGAAAAACGAAGCTGAAGACAAGAAAGCTCAGCTTAAGGTAATTAATTTAAACTGTTTATGCTTAACTTCACATTATGTTGTCCGGTTCTTCTTTGCGTGTCTCTTTTTTGGCTGGTGCTTCTCTGTCGATTGTAGCTATCCTTTTAATTGATGTGTTGATTGGTGTGTTTTATTGGAATGTTTGATTATTCTGTTTGTGTATCAAAAACTCCCCTCGCTCAGCAATAACAAAATAAAAACTAAACAGGAAACAAGATACCACAAAATCTAAAAATGAAAACGCAAAAAATTAAAAAATCTTGTGCCACCTAAATTATGCAACGGAAAGAGGTTAATTATCAAAAATTTGGTGACTAACGTAATAGAAGCGACGATATTAACATGGAAGTATAGAGGTGAGTATGTTTATATCCCACAAATTTTGACTTATTTTAGTTATAGTTGTTTGATGAAACAGACCCTCCGTAGGAGCTAGGTCGCGGTGAGCGAAGCAAGCTGCCGAGCTAGTATTTTAATAAAATTCTCACAGAAAGAGAATTAAAAAGACGACCTCCAAAATTATTGGCAATTAAATGTTGCCGGTGTAATTGTGAAAATAAATGGTACGCGACATTTTAAATATGCCAAACATCCTCTTTATTTGCCAATCGTAGAAGCAGCGCCGTCAATAGCACATAAAATTATGTTTACAAAAAGAATGTTATTCTAAAAAAAGTATGTTTCAATTTCATTATACAGTGACATCTTCCCCATATCACTTGTAATTTTTCCTCGCCTAAAATGTTCTGTAGCTCCTAAAATAAAAAAAGAATAGCATTGAGATTTCTTCACGACCTCCTTCCCGTTTTATATAAAACTTAGTTTGAATACTTTTTTAAAAGGCAATTGAGAATGTAAGAATTTTACCTTGAGTTCACTTTTAACCTGAAATTGTAGTGTTATTGATATTACTATTCTAAAAAAGATCTTTATTCTTCATTTTATTTTGACTTTTGATCAATTTTTTTGCGAGCGATGTATCTTCTCAAAATTTAATTACACATGACTTATGGATAATTGAGCCTACCTGATCCAATAAATATATTTTTCGTATTCTTTCTACGAGAGGCCTTTTTTCTTTTTATTTCGAAAATGAATTTGGCTCGAATTATACTCTGGCGGACCCTTTTGTTGGTTTAAATTATTTTTATAACATCCTCAATGCTTAGTTCGGTCTAAATTCATCTGGAACATAAATACAAATAAAAACCGGATTTTTTCAAAGCAGTTTCGGAGAGAAATTTATCAGAAATTATATTTCCGCTGTCTATTTTGACTCCTCGTTCTATTACGAAATATTTTAAAATTGGCACCTCTACTTGACCGAAGACGACTTTTCTTAAAGTAACTGGTGTCAGTTTTATTCGGAATAAAATGTCTCTCATAAAATGGAATTCGGACATTTCAGTTTTATAAGATTCCCATCAATTAGAATTAATTTCCGAATCCAACCCTTGAAGCGAGATGCACAACCATGTCGCCGTTTTATTCAAAATATATTTTATGTATTACTATGAAATGTATTTTTAGTTGTTCATAATTTATCGTTAACGATTTTTAGTCGTTCTATCAAACTCTAGTTTTTTGTTTAATTAAATACAAAAATTATAACTCAAAATTATAAAAATCGTCTTATCGCGAAAAGAGAGAGACTGAGAATGCCAGTTGATTTGTCGAAAAGTCTTCTTTCTTACTACAATAGAGGTATCGGGATCTACCAGTTAGCGGAGTAGTTGTTCTAAAAGGAGAAAAATCACTAATTAATGATAACTATAGTTTATTTAAATTTTAGCATTTTAATTATAAAAATTGGATTAAAGATATTAAGAACTATACAGAGTAGATACAATTTAAAATGAATGATAACAAAGTCGTTCGATATAAAAACTGTTTAATTTATCACGACAAACAAATTCAAAAAGGAGATTTATATACACAAAATGGAATTATCATTAATCCAAAAATTTTATTTTTAAAACATAAAAAGTCTGCCGATGTAGAAATCGACTGCTTGTCTTCAATCATTTGCCCAGGGTTTATTGATATCCAAATAAATGGTAATTGTTAGTTATGATTCAAGGCGCTATTGGAATTGATTTCTCTTTTCCACACCCGGATTACTACGGCAAACTTGACCAGGTCTCCAAATTTCTATTGAGTCATGGAGTCACCTCTTTTTGTCCAACAATAGTGACATCTTCATTAGAGACCTACAAATACGTTTGCAGGTCAATATATAGCCAAGGTGATTCCGCGAATTGTTAAGAGAAATGGTGGAAGCCACGGAGCCGGAATTTTAGGTTAAAATTATTCTTCAATTCAGGAATTCATTTGGAAGGCCCTTTCATCGCCAAAAATAAGGCAGGCGCTCATCGTAAAGATTTGGTGATCGAAAAAGCTGATCTCGAGACCGTGATTAAGACGTACGGAGAAGATCTCTCCAACGTGGCAATAGTGACTGTGGCTGCCGAACTTTGTCCCGACGAAACGCTTGAATTCTTTACTCAAAAGAATGTCGTGGTTTCGATTGGTTCCCATTTTCTGTGGTGAACTCTAAGGACATTCAAGTGCATCATTGAAGGAAGCTCTTCATTTTGTTGCCAATGGAGGGTCATTGATTACTCATTTATTCAATGCGATGAACCCAGTTGAATGAATTCTGTATTTTAGTTTCATCATCGAAATCCAAGCATTTTTGGATTACTCGGAAACACACTCTTTTCTAAAAGGATATATTATGGGATTATCGCGGACGGAATCCACGTACATCCTGCTTCAATAAAAATGGCTCATTCCTGCAATCCTAACGGTAATACAAATTTATTTATTCAAAGGATTTATCACTGTCACGGATGCAATGAGCGCCATGGGACTGGCTGAAGGAACACATCAGCTCGGAACTGTCACCGTTGATTTGGAAGGAGAGTCAGTGACGGTTCATGGGACAAACACGCTGGCAGGAAGGTTTATCGTTTTAAAATGATATCAGTGTAACCACACTTCCAAAGTCGATTAAAATGCTTGTCAACTCTGTAAAATTAACTGCCGCAGAAGCAATTGAAACAGCAACGTTACATCCAGCAGAAGTTTTGGGAATACAAAACCGCAAGGGAACTTTAGAGTTTGGTTCTGATGCGGACTTGGTAATACTGTCTCAGGAATTGACTCCCCTGGTGACCATCATAGCCGGGATACCCGTTTGGCAGTCTCCTGATTCTAAAATTAACCTTAGTTAATTAATACATAACTCTTATTTTCTAACAAAGGTTATTATTTTTCAATAAAAATCAACAGTATTAGAGAATCGGCTATGATTGATTCCCAAACAGTTTCCTTTGAGCAATTCGATCGATTTTTTTCTGAAAAAGCATTAAATAGCTGTTCATTAAATTCCTTAGGTCAGGGGTGGCCAACCAGTCGATCGCCTTCGATATATAAATTTCAATACAGAGCCCATTTAACGAATAACCATCTTGCGGATTGCATGAGAATAGCACTAAGATCATATGACCCAGGATTCGAAATAGTCGCAAGATAATTACAATGCCAAAATCCTATTAACTTTTAATTATAAAATAAAAATTTTGTTATTAAAATATATAAGCGATCGCCAAAAAATCGCAATATGAAAAGTAGCTCGCCAGTGAAAAAGGTTTGCCACCCCTGCTTTAGATCTACTGCAACAAATTCTACAATCGACAAGAATCCACTTGGCAAAAAATCAATTTTGAGAATTTCACTAAAGAATGTGCATTTTGTCCAAAGTTTTCCTCTTTTGTTCCGGTGGTATTTTACAAACTTGAAGATCTTTGTATTATGAAAGAAAAATTGATCTTCACGAGATTTATATCAAAAGGTTTTATTTGCAATCATTCCTTAAGCTAATATTTGATATTTTAATTATATTAATAAATTGTTTTGATCAAAATATTATTAATAAGTATATAATTTTTTTAATTTTTAAAAGAAAATCTAATAATTTGCACGCTTTCACACGTTATGATTAGTTTACTGTTTTGTGTTGTTTTTCATTTTACTACATTATTTTCTTATTGGATTTGAGTTAGAAGTAGTAATTCTTCAGCAAATTTCCATTATTGACTATATTTTTTGAAATTTACTGATTTACATGATTTATTTTAAATCAATTTTTTGACTTTGGATTTTTATAAATTTTATAATTTTTGTTAGAAATTTTTTTATTACATGTCATAGTCAGATTAAAATACACCCCGAATAATTATATTCTTTAATTTTACTGAAATTAAAAATTTACACAACAAAATGTTTAATTATTGTTAAAAATATGATTTTTTATGTAAAATTCGTTAATCTTTTTACTAATTTGTATGAAAAAGCCAACCATGCTCAATTTATGCAGTTAGCGTATATGTTTGAATATTGTTATTTTGTTTTTGGTTGCTCTTGTCCTTTTTTGATAACATAGAGATCATTTGTTTGCACGACAACAATATATTTATTTACATCATGTCCATCGAACAGTGGATACTGCCTAACATTGGCATTGTTGTCTTGTCTATAAATTAATTTGACGTTGAGACTCATAAATCACAGTCGTTCCAACTTTTATATTTTCTATATCATCGAATTCACAATATTTGCTTTGAATCTGAATAGCAATATTTTCAAAGCCATGTTGTATTTAAGTGTCTGTAATCTCTTCTCATGCCAATTTCGAACATTGAATAGCATCCAATATTGTGATTCCCTTTTTTGCTTAATCTATTTGTGCTACAGGATTTTTATCATAGATAATCGTTTTCATCAGTAAAGACAATGTTCTGGCATACATTCAAACGATTCCATCAAAGACGTTAGAAAATATGTTCGTAGAATATAAACATGGTTTTGAAGACGTAATGACTAAAACATTGATTCTCAACAAAAATTATGCAGTGCGGAACACTTATCAAAGTGGAGTTAATTATAAGAAGAGAAGACATGATAACACAAATGAGGTGACAGAAAACGAATACTCCAAAGACTCCAAAGAAAGGAAAAATAATAGCAAGAGGATAACTAAAGTTGATGTCCCTCTACATGGAGGATCAGTAAATTGAAAAATTTAATTAATTTAACTTTTAATTTCTTGGTTTAAATACATAAATCCTAAAAAAATAATATAAATTTTTAAACAGTCGTAATAATAATTCAAAATAAGAATTCACGTCAACATGTCCATATTTAACGATCCTCTTAACTTCCTTAAAGTAATTAAAGCAAAGTTCAATCATAGTATGACGAATTAGTGACTCAAGCAATGGAACCGGGAAGCATTTTGAAAGCTAAAACCAGAACAATGAGGTTCCTAAAAATTCCATTCACGTTTCGAGGTGAAATTATGTATCAAAACTCTAACAGGATGTGACCTAATAGAATGGCTAAACGCTATTCTTGCACCTGAAACAAAATTTGAATGTGAAAACATTGCTAATAGCCTTTACAAATACGGATATATTTGCCCTGTCAATTATAATAAAACGGACAAATTCAGAGATGACCTCGAAATTTACATATTTCAAGTGAATAATAATTGAATCATTTTAAGAGAAAATCATATTGGCCCAGTAATAACCGAAGATATACAAAAAAAGATTATAGTATTTTATGATTATTTCTTCATTTCAGTGATTTATTTGTTGGACAAAATCATGTATCACAGCGTTTCAATGAACGACAGAGAAAATGTATTATAATATATTTATTAAAGAGTGATTATATTTTATTACACCGAGAATTCGAATCAAATTGGAAATGTATTGTTAATGAAGTTAAAATAAATCACAAGTAAAAATTACAACTATTTTTAGAAAAAAATATAAAACTAAAAGTGAGCAAAAAGTAGCAAAAATTCAAGATAAAAAAGCATGGTCTATTAATTCTAAATATGTTAAAAATTGACTAAAGAAAAATAGATTTGGGATGATAATCCTCTGCAAGCATATGAATCTTTGTCAACTGTAGAAATAGACGAAAGAGCCGTACAAAAAGTACGGAAGTAAATCAGTAATATTAATTAGATTGAATGCATACGAAAGCAAATCAAAAGTGGATTTCCACGCGGGAATAATGATTTGGTGAATTATATAGACACTTGGAAGTACAACGATTTTATGGTGGATTGTGCGGATACGGCCGAGACATTAACAGAACGAATTTTGCATATGGGAAAATATTTAAAGACAGCGTTATTCATGAACAGTTATATTATCAATTTTCTTGAGTTTCTACACTTTGAAAAAAGTCAAGAAAACTTGATCTTCTGGTATAGCTGTCATCTCTTCCAGTTCATCAGCGAATCACAGCTTGAATCTACCGCAGAAAAAATATATAAGTAAAAATATAAAATAATTTATTAAAGAGCATTCATTGAAGAAAATTCTAAATATGAAATAAATATCAGTTCAACAATTAGAAATTTAATTAAATCTTCAATGAAAAAACCACATCGGTAACATAATAATATTTTTTTATAAATGCGAATTATTCTTATAAAAAATTATCTAAATATGTTTTAAAGTAAATGATTTTAGATTTATTTTTGATCAAGCTAGCAAAGATATTTTCAAATTAATGGAAACTGATTCGTTTGAAAGATTTATAAATTCTACAAAATATAAAAAAATTATTTTAAAATCAATGATTGAAAAATCCCAGAATAAAAAATCAGTAAGTTCAGATGAAAATTTTTTTAACAACAAAAAATCTAGTAATTTGATCAGCCTGGATTTCTTAAAACAAATTATATTCATTTTTGGTGCAAATTACGATTCTAGTCCGCTTAAATTAACACCAATATAACAAATTTTTGACAGTTTTATTTTCACAGAAAATATTTTATCTTGGTTACATAGGAATTTTTTACCTGTGGTATAAATCAATCAAATAATAGAGAATCTTTTTTACCAGAATCGCAAAGTAATTCCCTCTAGAAATTAAGACGAAGATTTAAATGGTGAATGTAAAGTTCTGTTCCTTTTTAAAAAATTGATATTTTGTGTGATGATAGGTATTTTTTGTTGTCAAAAATTCTTTGAATAAATAATTTTTCGTGTCTTCCAAAGTCTAGATTGTACAATAAAAAGTATATTACATTTTGAGAAGCCTGCCATACTATAACAAAATAATTAAGAAATAGTTAAAAATTTAAAATTGTCTCGAAGGATATTTTAAAAAGTATTCAAATCAAAACAATTGGGAAAGTCGATTTCAACGTCATTTTTATAATGATATTATTTGCAAATTGCAGATAGTTAACATTATAACTTTGTTATAACTTCCAATTTTTCAAAGGATAGTTCAGGATTAGTTTAAAAATCTATTAGAATCGGATATAAATTTATGTGATTCACTAGATATTACTGAATAGTGACTACTTACGACGACACAACGAAGTAGTGAAATGTGTACATCTACATCTATGCAGGGAGTATGGAATCGAGAAATCTAAGAAATTGAAAACCCACTCTGTTCAATCAGTGGTTGCAAATAACTCTGTGGAGATTCGTGTTGACACGACAATTAATACGGATATGAAGGTCGAGAATAACAAGCCGGATATCTTTGTACCCGACAAAATGAGCAACACAATCACGCTTATAGAGATTGGAATCACCTCTCAAAAAAATTGAAGCAAGTCGAAGTGGAAAAGCTTCACAAATACGACCTGCTTGCCAGTGAACTGGGATTAATCCACAAAGCCAAGGTAACCATAGTACCATTGGTACTAACATGGGATGGTGTTGTGAGTAAATACTATAAACATCACTGCGATACTATTTGTTTGGAAGGACTTACACGAGCTTACATTCAGTCGGTGGTTATCAGGAAAACATTAAAGAGTATGCGTATAGAACACAAGTTTGTAATGATCCCGCCAGAAGAATGCCAAACGACTCGTTTTACAAATGGAACAACCAAAGAAACTCTGCCAAGTGAGGCCATTGAGTCGAACTTGAGAACGACCACAAAAGAGACCAACCCTGTGAGATGGATGAGTGTGCCCATCGAAGAGATTGGCTTTAGCTCAAAGAGGAGGAGAATCGAGTGAGAGGACGCATTAATTAGTTCAATTGATAAATAATTAGTTTTGATTATAGTTTATATTGATTTATTAGTTATTTTCTTCATCAGTAATCTCAATAAAGTCAGAGGACGTGACACTGTCCTGATTTGACTCCTCGGCGTGACGTGCTAAATATCAGTATTTATTATCGAACTTAAATTGGTATCCAACTTGAGATCAATTTGGTCGATTTTATTATTAAGCAAATCAAATTCTACAATGTAACCCATAGCAATCACTTTCGTCAATATATTTGACTATTCTCTCTTCTAAAAATCTAAATATAACAAGAACGTAGAAACTTGTACTTTTCTGTCTTTAAGTCACAATATGAGAGAAAATTTACTTGTCTCTCTAGAATTATAAACGAATGAAACGAAACCTTTTAACTTATCCAATCTCCCCATAAGAGCGTTCATTGCCGTTATGAACTGGATGTTAAAGGCAGAAAATTCTGTGCACATTCCTTTAACCAAACCGATGCAATTATTTAAATTCAAAGAATTGGGAATATCAGAGCAGGTGAATTTCCCTTTTGTAGAAAAGGAAACACTTATTTCAGATAAGTGTTGAAATTACTTTATTGTGATGTTAGTTAACTTGCGAAGAACTTTGGATAATTGTTTTTTAGTAATTTCACAGGGGAGGATATCTAAAAAATTCTCGAAGTTGCCAGTTGAGTCAATGACAAATATTTTAAATATATAATTTTCTTTTTCGTTCTAAAATAGTGATTTAAGTCGACTTTAATAAGACGTGACCAAGCCCTGAGTGTTTGTATAAAATACTATTATTAAATAACTCCCATAACTTGTTTTCTCCTACTGGTAGCAAAAAAGATTAGTTTATAATCACAATTTACTTTATTAAAATAGACTTCTTCAAATATCTAAATATGGCTTAAAGATTTAAGACTAGTTTCAAAGTAGTTCGGAGATCCACTTGGGGTATTAATAGATGACTGGATTTCAATCCGTATATTGAGGAATAAAATACATCAAAAGTCCTTAATTAATATAGCAACATAAGCCTACTTCATAAGAAATTTTAATAACAAATTTAATTAATTTTACATTTAAATTTTATTTTATAATTCAAATAGATGAATTACCGGTGAGAGGCGGAACCACGCCGGAGCCCGAGTTGTTAATTTTAATAAGCAATAATTTTTTTGATTTAATTTTCATTAAATCATAATTTAGAAATTAATTTGATTAAAAATAAGAATTAATGATAATTAAATTACAGGGAGAACAGTTTGGCTATCCGCCAGGCTGCTGGCCCTCCCTTTGATAAACAAAATTGTGTCAAAAATTTCCATAAAATAATAATTCATTTATCCACGTTAATTCTTTGATTGAGAGGACGAGCGAATAGAAAGGCAGTTTCCGCGCAATATCGCGAGCGAAATGCGCTGAAAAAGCCAGCTAGACTCACGTCATCCCTTTAGTTAGTTAGTTAGTTATGTTACCCCGGCTTCACTAACACGTAGGAAGCCGGCTGCAATCAGGTAGCGAGACGCGAAGATCGGGCGCTCCCAGAGATCCCGAATCCCAATAGGCGGAGACAAGTGAGGCGAGTTAGGACAGGGGAAGAGGTCTTCAGGGGTGAAGGAACGGTATGTTTCGAAAATGAGTGGATGGTGTCCCGAGCGAATCTGAGCAAGCTGGACACGGAGATATCTGCCGAGTGATTGCTCTGAGGAGTGGACCGGCGGGGGGGGGGAGAGTTGAGAAGTTTGTTGTTTTTAAGCATCCTGATAGCACGAGAAAAGATGTAGTCATGGATTAGTTTATTCGCAGTTTTCCCATTGTTGGTTGAGAGTATTTTTGAAAGACATCTACATTGATCGGCCAGGGTAGGAATGATGTGTCTTTTGTTTTCTGGAATAGAGATTTTGTGACTTGGATGAGAAAAGTCTTGTATTTCCTGTAGGAATTGGAGTCCTCTCATCGTCAAATGGTCTTCGACCGGAAGGATACAAGATTCCCAATAAAGATGATCGATGGGAGTGGATGCAAGGCAACCAGTTATTGTGCGTAGGCCTGAGTTTTGGATTCTTTGGAGTTTTTGGAGGTTTGAATAAGACAAGTTCCATGACCATGCTGGACTAGCATAGTTCATTGATGTTCTGACAAATTGTTTGTAAACCAAAGTGAGGCATTCTTTGGCTTGGCCGTAAGTTTGTCCAGATAAGGCACGTAGTGCATTCAGTTTGCGTTTGGCTTTGGTGGAAATGAGCTCCACGTGTTGCGTAAAAGATAGGCATTGATCGAATACGACTCCAAGGATTTTCGGGTTTTTTATAACAGGAATTATTTCACCGGCCACATAGAGGACAGGGTTTAGGTTGAATTGTCTTTTATCAGATGTAAAAACAGTGATGGACGATTTGGACGCAGAAGGAGTCATATGGTTAGATCCTAGCCATTTGGTCAGAGAGTCTAGATGAGTTTGGAGTGAGTTTGTTGCAGCGCCGATGGAATTTTTTCTTGAAGCAATCACTATGTCGTCAGCGTACGAGAGTAGTGTTTCCGAATTAGTAGGCAGGAGCCCTGAGGGACCCCCATTGATTAATCTTTTATCACTTTTGTTTGAACTAAATGAATTTTATATTATTAAATTACACTTTACAATGGTTTTTATTGGATTATCAAAAGAAATGCTTTCAAAAATTAAGATTAATAAAGATTCCTCTTGTTTAGACGAAATATCGTCAAAGAAAGAACGCTTTCGCATCAGAAGTTTTTCAAAGATTTTGCAATTTGACGGCATCTAAACCTTCCATTACACCTTTTTATACATAAGACAATCTTTAACAGAAATTCTTTGTTGTTCAAACTTATCAATATTTTGTTTTCAGCTTATGAAAAATCTGTGAAAACATAAAAAGTTACAAATTATAAATGTAAAACAGAAATCATCAGTTTGATTTTTCTTGCTTTTTACTCTGTTTTTAATCGACATAGATAATTTAAAATAATGCCCTGACGGCTTAACTATCCCTCATATGGGATTCCACTTGCTGTGACACATTCTCCAAAGGGAACCTAGCCAGGTCTGCCGTCGACCCAGGCTTTGCTTCCAATCGCGCTGAAGATCTCAAAATCCTGAAATACGGTCACCTCTACAGCTTCGTTTTAACGCCCATCGCCGTTGAGACCTCTGGGGTCTTCGGCCGCAAGTCGCTTTGTTTCCTACGTGGTTTGGGGAGAAGAATCCCCAAAAGGAGGGACGACCCGAGAGAGTCCTTTTGTCTTCTTCTACGCCTCTCCATAGCCGTAATCCCCCACAACTGCTTCGCAATCCGTGAGGCTGGGAGGACGCCCTAACCTGCGTAGTCTTAAACAATCCTTCTCCCTTTTCTAACTGTCTTTTAATAAATTTAAAATAATTGTCCCAATAATAAAATTAATAATTAACAAAGTCACCCATTAATGTCCATGTCAGATAAGAGCGATTAATTTACACTCAAATCGTCACTACCCAGAACATCAACGGATGACATAAAGCCCACTAATCAAAGACTAGTGGGCATCTTAACTTCAGCATCCTCCCTCTCCAATATCAGCACCAGAGCTCTTCGTTACAGAAAGGGTCGTAAAGTACTACAAGTTCATTTCCTATTAAATTATAACCTCCGCACAAGTTGGATGTATTCCAATAGAATCGTCCATTTGCTCCTTGGTTAGTCCGAGACGCAAAGCAACTGCGAATCCCTGAATTACATCTCCTGCATTCGGACCCAAGTAATGCATCCCCAAAATACGATTCTTTAAAACTATTACTCATATAAATACATTGTCGCTCTTTAGACACACGATTTTAAGATAACACTCCACAGTATTATTTTCGAGAAATGAATAATCCGAAGGGACAAATTTATTATGAAAAACCTAATTTTAGAAATTGGCATGTTAGGCAGACCTCAATTTGATCGGCTCCAAATATCTCAATAGCACTGTCCTCAGCCATACCTACTGTCCCAAACTCTCGGGGAGTAAAAACAGTCATTGGAATGGCAGAATAATCGCACTGTTGATATGAACGTAATCTGACAAACCAAAACGTCACTCTTTGAGAGCAAACGTCGAACCAAAAGTCTTCCCGCTTGAATAGCAAACGGAGTCAGCTCAGGCCTCCCAGAGCAGCAATCCCCAAGAGCATATACGTTGCTAATATTAGTTTCATCTCTTGAATTTGTATAAATCTTTCCCGCTCTAAAAGCATTGTAAAAATAATCCTCAAACTCATCTAATTTCAGTCCTATTCTTCCGGCTTCAATTCTTGACGTATTAGGATGTCGACCTATTGCAAATAGGACGGTGTCATATTCCCCTGTAAACTCTTCCTTGGTCTGTAAACTCACGGAACGAACGCGGTAACGATATTTTGAGGATTCTTCTAATTTAATAATCTAAAATACAAATATCTATGTTGATAAACCTCTAATGGGATCTCACTAAGCCGAAATGCAATTCCCTCATTAACTAAATCCTGTCCAATCAATTCTGACATTTCACGGTCAAATCCCCGAAGTAATATCGATCTTACCATGACAGTGATATCATTTCCAAGGGCGTGTAAAAAGCCAGCACATTCCAATGCTATAAAAGAGGCTCCAACAATAAGTGTTTTTCCAGGAGGTTTGCCAAGTTTAAAAAGATCGTCACTGAGAAGAATATTGAGGTAAATTTCAAACCTGGTAATTCCATATTCCCTCGCGCCAGGAATATCGGGAATATTTGGTCTCCCCCCAATGGCCACGATGATATTCTCAGCCGTAAACTGAGTCGTCCCTCCTTTTTTGTCGGTCCCCTTCAAAAAATATTAAATATCAACTATTATAGTCCGATTGTCTACAAATTGGGCCAACATGTTATGATAAGTTATTCCAGCACTACGAAGGCTAACTCGGTCCTTGAAGTTAATAGAATTGATGAATCCCTAAAAAGTAAAATACAAGAAATCTACGTTAACGGAGTTTTTGAGGGTAAGCCAGTCGTGAGAAACTAAGACTCATTTAGATTATTGGAAACTTTGTCCAGGAATGTTCCAACCATATTCGGTTGCATGTTTGAGCGAAGTTCCCAACAACGCGGCACGGTGGTTCATTATTTTGGGGATACAGCCAACATTTGTACAAGTTCCACCAATTCCTGAACGAATGAAACAAATCAAAATAACCCCAAGTTGTTCCTTGGCTTGAAGGTTCAACAAAATCAAAAAGTGCTATTTTTCTGTCCCCAAATTTTGCAGCCTCCTTTGCTGCCGCCAATCCAGCAGATCCCCCTCCGATTATAATTAAATCGTAGTCAACGTTTCCATTAATTGCTGTATTCAATTCCCTCCTCATAACACAGCCATTGTAAAGTGATTGGATGACTTTTTTAGACTTTAATTGAAGCACATCGTCACAAGTTCCAATAAAAAGGCCGTTAAAAAATATTCGGGAAAGTGATGGTCGGACTCCAGTATGTGCTTCAATCTCTTTTTTTAGTTGGCAGTAATCTAGTGAGGTGATTGTGGTTATTTTATTAACCATAGTCAGATGTCTTTACAAAAGCAACAGACTTACTCAAGTTATTCAACTCGCGTGTTACTATCTCCTCACATATTGTCTCCTTTTCTGCAAGAAAAACGACTTCAAATTCTTTTAATTTGTTCCAAAATTGACTATTCTTTAGAAGTGAACTCATTTTTCTAAACATAATTAATTGTTTAGAGCAAGCTGAATTTAGGAAAATGAACAACTCACGATGACATTGCATATCTGTTGTTAATTTAAAATTTAATTTTGGCTATAAAATGTATCTAAAATAATTCAAGACAAAAAATAAAAAAATTGATTTTAATTTAATTCAACTATTTTAACCTTTTGAACTTTATTGGTTTTACAAAAAATTATAAACAATTTTATCCGTACGATCAACAACAGTAAGTCGGCTAAATCAATTCCATCAAACAAAAAAGTCATTTTTAAATCCAATGAATAAATTTTATGACGACAAAAATTACTAAAACAAACAAGAGTCTTTTCGATTTTCAACCAATGCTTATCAGTTTGTGCATTTAGAAATAAAAGCTCCTATTTGATTAGGTAAAGTGAAGAAAAAAACCCAAGTGATGATTGATGGGAGTACTGGTCTCCGCCATCGATGGACTGTCACACTTGATATAAAATAAGGCATATCAAAAGCTTATCATTAACATAAATGATACAATGCGAGAAGGCTATATTTGCGGTTTTTCTCAAATTGTTCGAACCTGTGATATTTCTATGTTGTCAAAACCAATTTTTGTATGAAAATGACTTGAGCCAAAAAATTAAATTCATGAAAAATTTTCAAGTTATTACTAAAAATTCAAAAAAATTCAAATTTTACTTAAAAATTATCATAAATTCAGATATTAAAGTAAAGATTTCATTGATTGACCTTATTTACATAAACTGCTTATTTAAATTTTAGATATATCAAAATAACTTTAGAAATGGAAAATCCAAAAAACAACCAATGCTGTTAACTAAGATTAAATTTAAATTTAATCAAATCCATGCAAGTACGTGCATCCTCGGTACTGTCATGTCCAGTTGTATCTTAAAATAAGACTAAAATTATACTATTTTGAATAATTTTATTTAAAAATTCAGCACCCAAAGTTTTTAGGGCGCGTTTCAATGGGGGTCCACGTCGATGTGGATACAACACCGAAGTATCGAGTATTAAATAATGAGCAATCAAAAAAATGAAACGAAATAATACTTTTAAAATTTTAAGATCATTTTCAAGACTGTGACCTATCAGTATGGAATTGGAACATGTTATATCAAGTAAATGATTTTGTGCATCTTCAAAAGTAGTTGTGGTGTTTAAAATATGAGCTTCAGTTATTCCGCTAAATCTGTTGTAATTAATTTAAAACATCAATACGTTGTATTATAATCAATGACTGCATTTTTTGGTTTTACGAAAGAGTCATAGACAATTTTATCAGTGTGATCAACAACACTAAGTCTTGCTAACTCAATTCCAATAGTTGTGTAAACCTTGAGGTAAATTAAACAAAAAAAGCCATTTCGCAATCCAAGGAATAAATTCCATGATGACAAAAACCACCAGAACAATCACGAGTCTTAAGATAATTCTTGTTGCATTTCAAATTTCTTTTGTGAAGATGTTTCTAAACTTAAGTACAAGAAATACATTTGCAGAGCAACACTCTTTAGCGTTTAACAACACACCCTCACAACAAGGAAATCGACGACATAAAGGAAGATATTTCTTAGGATGATATTTACATTGGTCAGTATCAAAGTTTGTATTGTAATGTGTTGAAATTTCAAATGACTCGCCGCATCGGTAACATTCTGTAAAATTATCATCTGGAAATATTTTTAGTAAAAGACATTCTGAAATCTCAATAGAATTCTTGAAAACCGCAACCCCTGTAGGTGAAACATATATTGGAAAATCGTTTTCATATAGCTGAGAATTGGTGAGACAATTTATACTTAATTCTTTATACCAAAGTTTTTCTAAAGCATAATAGATTAATAAAATGTAGTGCCTTCAGTAAATGACAGCATTTAAAATTTAGTATTTTATTCAAAAATAATTTAGATTTATTAAAAAAATTTAATCAAATTTATAAAAATATAAAATCAATTAATTAATTCTAAAAATCAAACGGAAAAATAGATCTTTAAGAAATAACAATTTAGATTCCAAAAAATCTTTAAGACCAGAATTATTTCTAACAACATCCCATATTTTGCAAAACTCTATTACATGATTTCATATCGGATCGCAAAAGCCAAAAAAATCACATTTGAATGTAAGGGATTTTTGAATGTAATGTTGTAGGTCTTTTCGTATGAAGCTCCAACTATGGATAGATAATACAACAAATTCTAAGTTTACTATATTTGATAAGTTGAATGCTAACATTTTCCATTTAAAATTAAATGAAATAGAAAATTTAAAAAATTATATAACTTCCCATTCACTTGGATTGAAAAATGAAATTGAAAAATATATACTTGAAATTAATGAAGTAGATCTTAAGCTTTTTGTCAATCCTTTTTCCGTAAAATTTTATGATTTACCTTTAAATATTCAAGAATTTATTGAATTAATAAATTCTTACGAGTCAAAAATCTTATTTGAATTTGCACCATTAATTGAATTTAGGTGTAAAATGATATCAAAAATCGATTTTTTGCTTTTGTTTCCGACTACATATCTATGCGAAAAGGATTTTCATCGTTGTTTAGTTTAAAATCAGTTCATCGTGCGAGGCTGAATGTTTTTCATGATATTCGGATATATCTTTCGTTAAAGGATCTAGAAATCGATAGATTAGTGATCGATAAACAACACATCCATTTTATTAATTAAATAATTTTTTCCCTAATTTTTTAAAAATCGATAAGGGGTACGCGAAAAATTATTTAGATGGCAAGTGTTACGGAAAGCAAAAAAGTTTGAAAACCACTTTATTATACCAACAAGTAGGCTTATTAAAAATCGTTTTAATAAATAAGTGTGATTAAGTCAAAGGTCACCAATAATACTTGTGGTTTTTAACTGCACATCAGTTAAATTTAATAAATTATGAGCTAACATAATAATACCCAAAAATATAACAAAAATGACAATGTTTACACCAAAAAATTTAATTAGACAAAAAATCCAAATTACTTAACTCCCTGTCAGAAATACTTTCTACATTATTAATTCTTTTCCCAACTTCTATAATTTTGTAATTTTCATACAACGCACTGATAAGATCAGTAGCTACCACGTGACTGATATTTTGACTGATTAGTCTCATTACAAAAATTCCGTCGGCATCCAAATAGTTGTCAATAAAGTGAGTAACCATGTATTTTGGATTTTCAATCAACAAATCTAAGTTACTTCGTAATTCTGGTCGGATATATTTATGAATATATGCTTTCGTATTCCAAGTAGATAAAATATGCCAACACCACATAATAGTATTCTTCAAGTTAAGAAAAATTAATAAACACAGCCAAAACCAATAAAATGCAAAAATGGCTTCTAAATAAAGATTAATCGATAAAACGCATTGCACAGTGTATCTATGTCCATTAATCTCTTGTCCCATTTCACGTACATAAAAATCACAATAAGCGACACGTGGAAATAATTCCGATTGAGTTTGGATTCCAAACACTGCATTTCGCAGTAGAAACAGTCCATAAAATTTAATTTCCCCATTACAGAGAAGTAAGTCGGTTAAAAACAATTGTGCCACGGCGTTAAGAAGATATAAAACTTTACTTGTTATGTAGACTGCTGTCAAAGATTGTAATTTTGAAGGAAAACAAAATAGATTGCCTTTGGTATATTTTTTATTTTCAAGATATCGATTAAAATGTTTAGTGATGATTTTTATTTGTTCATCTTTTTTTTTGTTATCATCAGCTTCGTGATATTTGTTACCAATGTCGACAATCGTTTTAAGATTGAGTCCGTATTTTTTGTTATTAGCTCTCCAAAATAGACATGGCAGAAAATAAAATAACGATAGCGTTAAAAAAATGAATGGTGCCCACTGATAATATCTCAATTGAAGTTTCCCTTGATAATTATTTGTTTCGGGAATTGTCTTATTCATAGGAATTCTATACGTGTTTTGAATCCAGCATATTTTTTGTGTATATTTAGCATAATTATCTATATCATTAATTAAAAAAATGCCTTTAAACTGAGGTGGTGTCCAACAATTAATAGGACTGCCAGCATATTGCTCGGTACAAACAATGACTGCAAATAAAATGAGGATTAATCTGGTGTATGTGTGGTTTAGTCTGTCAATCATGTCATCGTCTTTAGGTGTTTTAAAGACGTCATTGAATATTTCAACCAAATCCATAATTTTAGATTTATAAGCGTTAAATTATTAATAAACAAGGCCGTAAACGTGGTTCGTTTAATCGATCAAATTATATAATCAGGATTGTTTAATTAAAATTTTTGTGTCTGGATAAATTTCTATAAAACTTGTTTTTTTATTTTCAAAGCTGTTAGCCATTACAACATTTATGACGAATTCCAGCCCATTCAGTTAAACGTTGGGGAGTCTTGTTCGCATTCAACACTGCTAAACCATTAGTTTGGAATGTCACGTGTGTTAATACTTTCTCAAAGATGGCCATCAAAGAATTTACCTCTCTATCTGGGTCTCGTGCTAATGGGACTGAATTTATGAAATTTAAGAAATATCAGCGCTTGTTAGACGTCTTTTGTTTTGGCCAATTGTGTTCAGACTTTGTGTATCTTTGGAACAAACACAGTTATTTATCTCAAGAAACATTGGCACCTCTGTTCTTTACTTTACTAATTCAATGGATCCTGTTGGCCGTTGTGCGTGGGGACAGCGGTTCCATTCGGCTTGCTGGCCGATTTTGTTAATTCCAAAACGCTTTTTTCCTCAATAATTGATCTTTATTAGCTTTACTATAAAAAAACAACATTTATTTGTATATAATAAAATTATTGAATAAGATTCAATAATACCGTTAAATGATTTATACAGTTTAAAAAAGTTGAATATACAACTAATTACAAGCTTTATTGAATTCAATTGTTTATCGATGTTCAGTCTAGTCAATCAAAAGAGGATTATGGTAGATAATAGCAATGTTGTTATAAAATAATAATTTAAGATTAAATCAAATCTATGGTTTCACACGACAAATTTGGTCATAAAAAATTTTAAAGAATTAAAAATTCAACGTAGTTCATTAATGGGATTTCATAAATTTATAATTTTTAGCTTGAAGGTTTTGGGGGACCACATCATGTGAGTCGAGGACTTCTTGTTGTTCATTTTAACAAAAACGCAGAAAATAATTTTTTTTAATTTTTTGGCTTGAAGGTTTTGGGGGACCACATCATGTGAGTCGAGGACTTTCTTGTTGTTCATTTTAACAAAAACGCAGAAAATAATTTTTTTTAATTTTTTTGGCTTGAAGGTTTTGGGGGACCACATCATGTGAGTCGAGGACTTTCTTGTTGTTCATTTTAACAAAAACGCAGAAAATAATTTTTTTTAATTTTTTGGCTTGAAGGTTTTGGGGGACCACATCATGTGAGTCGAGGACTTTCTTGTTGTTCATTTTAACAAAAACGCAGAAAATAATTTTTTTTAATTTTTTGGCTTGAAGGTTTTGGGGGACCACATCATGTGAGTCGAGGACTTTCTTGTTGTTCATTTTAACAAAAACGCAGAAAATTGACTTGAAGGTTTTGGGGGACCTCATCATCGAGGATATTCTTTCTTATTAAAATTTTTTGACAGGAAGGTTCTTAGAGGATATCAACCTTTTATTGTGCCTCATTATCGAATAACTACAAAAGGGAAGGTTTTGACAATTTGATCTGGTTTGTAACAATTTGAATGTGGGTGTGCACAGACAGACAGACACACAGACAGACAGACAGACACACACCATACCATTTTATTATTAAGATTAACTTGAATTTTCATCAATTGGGTTGATTTCTAAATTAAATCGATTAGTATTCAAAAAAATTATCTAGCCAGGAATTATAGAGATTTTAAATCGAGCTACATGAATTTTTAATTATTAATAATAAGCACACCGCAAAGTAACGTTAGTAAAGTTATCTCGCTTGTGCCACCCTCTCCTGGATGCGTTTTGTTAATCGCTTCCAAGTCCCTCCATATTTCCATAGTTCCTCGATAGTTCCCTCAGGTACTTGAGATCGTCTGCTGATTTCAACCTTTTTCCAATCAGAGTTAGGTCTTGATGCAGAAGGGTTGCTAGAGTAATTCGTGGTCGTTACCGGATGAGGAGCGTAGTGGTGCTCCATTGCGAGATTTGCGGGAGTTTTCCTGTCCATTCTTAAAATGTTATCGAATAAGGCCAATCTATTACTTCTTATTTCTTCGTCCAAAGGATGTACATTGTAATTGGAGTTAGGCGAAAAGATTCTTAGGATGTATTTCAGCTGCATTCTATGGAAGGAATTCATATTTTCCATTTCGTGCACTGTGAGTGCCCAAGAGAAGTTGTACAATAAGACTGGTTTTACGAACATATTGTATAGTTTGATTTTCAAAGACGCAGAAATTTGTTTACCTTTCAACCATACGTTGTTTAATCTTTTAAGCGCGAAAGTTGCTAATGATTTTCTTCGTATCATGTCTTCTTTATCTCCTAAGAGCATGCCAAGTTTCTTTGTATGCCTCCATTTTTCCTCGTGTCGTTGTTCACATCGTCTCACTATGGTGTATTCTGTTTTCTCGGTGTTAATTTTTAGGAATGATTTTTCAAATGTGTTGGCCAATTTGTCCATAATACCTTCTAATTGGTGGTCTGTTGCCGTGAGATCTATGATATCTGCGAAAATGACTGGGGATATTATTCCTGGCATCTCGTAGGGTCGCCTCCAGAATAAGACCGGGAATAGAGCGTCTCCTTGGGGGGGTGCTTTTGTTTGTCTCAAATACTCTGGATTTTATTTAAAATTTATTCTCTTTGCACTTGAAACAAATTTTCTGACTGGTTATTATCTAAATATAAATTTTAAATTAAATTACGTGAATTTTCAATAGATTTTGAAGTCGAATAATTAACCAAATTCTCCATTTGTTCCGAAGTCACACACTCATCACTTAAATTATCTAAGACAGGGGTTCTCAAGTGCGGCCCCGAGAATCTTTTTTGCGGCCCCGACTCCAAACTTTAAAATAAATTTTGGATATAAAATTAATTGTAAATTATATATTAAAGATAATATTTTAACTACACGTGTTTGTAATTATTATTCAGGTTGAGTATTTTTTCATGCCATCAAGAAAGATCGAACATTATCTCAAGAAAATAGAGAATTTCAATTGAATGGGAAGAAAAGTTTTTTTTCGTTGAACTGAATGGTAAAGCTGTTTGTTTGATATGCAACTGTGTCATTAATTCATTGAAAAATTATACTATTGAACGTCATTATAAGAAGCACTCCGAAATATACAATTTTATCTCGGAGAGTCAAGGAAAAAAAAAACTCAATATATTAAAGACGTCATTTAAAAATCAGTCCTCAATATTTAAACCAGTGGAAAATAAGCATCAGTTATTAACGTCTTATAAATTAGCCACCTTCTTGCTGTAAATATGAAACCTTATTCTGACGGAGAAAAATTATTAAAACTGCTATTTCCATTTTTTGTGATGAATGTTGTCCGTCAAAATACAAAATATTGCAAAACGATTACCATTAAGTAATGATACTATTACAAGAAGAATAGAATGTATTTTTGAGGACCTTGCCCGTCAGCTAATCAAGTTCTTTACTATTAAAAATAATTTTTATAGAACATCGAAAGATTTTTTATATCATTCTTTTGCTGTCGACACGAGTAAAGATATCTCTGATACCGAACAAATGGTCGTATGCATTAGAGGTGTCACTTCGGATTTTAAAATTTCTGAAGAATTTTTTTCTCTTCGTTCATTAAAAGGCACTACAAAAGGAATGGATGTACTTACGAATTCTTGAAAGTATTAAAGAATTTGACATTGATCCTTCCAAAATAATTTCCATATGTACTGATGGGGGGGCGAATATGATTGGTCGTAATAAGGGTTTCATGGACTTTATTCAGAATGGAGACTTGAAAAAAATCTTGATCCTATATTTTGGCAACATTGTATCATTCATCAGGAGAATATAATCGCAAAGTCACTTAAAATGCAAAATGTAATAAGTACGGTGTTGTCAATTGTGAATTGGATACGCGGTAAATCTCTCAATCACAGGAGATTTAAAAAAATGTTAGTGGAAATTGACACAGTGCATAATGATGTGCTTTACCATACCACTGTTCGATGGTTGAGTCGTGCCGCGTGCCTCAAAAGGTATATTTGCTTGAATAGAAGTTAGATTTTATGAACTACTCCTCAAATAAGAGAATTTGTTAAAGACCACAAATACAGTACGACCCCGGTTTGGGGCAGACCCCATGGGTGGGGCACCCTCGGGTTTTGGGGCACCCCCGCTTTTAGGGGCAGAGTTTTTGAAAACAGTAAATTTTTCATTCTATTATTTATTTTTGATGACCCCGGTTTGGGGCACTTATTTAATTTATTTAATTACAAAATGTTAGTTTATTTATTAATTATTAATTAATACTATTATTTCACGTGTTTATTTTGACTTTAGTATGGTTCGTAAAAAGAATTCAAAGATTAATTATGAAACAAAATTAAAATCGCTAAAGATATAAAACATGGTCAATTTTCAGAAAGAGATCTTGCTAAAAAGTATAAAACGAGCAAAGGTATCTTTTTTAACTAATTATTAATTACAGGTACTATTTCTCGCATTAAACAAAATTTTGTTTATTATTTTGACGCGGGATTAACTGAATCCGATAGAATCAAGGAATCACATGATCCAAATAATGAATTAGATAGATTAGTTTTTGAAACTTTTCTACGTCTGAGAGATGAATTTCTTCCAATTTCTGGAACTATCTTAAAACTGATTGCAAAAAAATTATCTAAAAAGATAAATTATGAATCATTTAAGGCATCAAATGGATGGCTAGACCGGTTCAAGAAAAGACACGAGTTGCTATTTAAAACTATAAGTGGAGAAAAGAATTCATCTGACCTTTCTACGGTTTCCAATTTTTTTGCTGATTATGACAACTGTTTGGAAACTGTAGGAAGTGAAAATATTTTAACTGTGATGAAACAGCTTTACATAAAGCGAACGCCGTCGAAATCTTTTGTTCAATTTAATGACAAATGCAATGGAATTAAAATGAGCAAAGAGAAAGTTACCCTTCTCCTTTGTTGTAATGCACTTGGTGAAAAGTTAAAACCTCTATTAATTGGAAAATTCAAATCTCCTAGGTGTTTAAAAAATTTCCAATGTTTATTTACTTTTTCTTCCCAAAAATACGACCGCTTTAATTCAACCCCTAGATATGGGAATAATAAAATCCTTCAAGTCCCTCTATTTCAATAAACTGATTGATTTTACTCTTATATTCGAAAAAGAACAGCTTTCTGATTTGAATTTGAATAATGTCAATCTTAGACAAGTCATTACAGTTGTCGGGGAGGCATGGAAAATGATGTCAGAGACAACGATAATTAATTGCTGGCAGAAAATAAATGAAAACAGATCAAAAATTTCGGATAATGTACAGTTGGACGAAGAATTAATAGATGACGTGATTTCAGATGTTATTTCAATGGATTCGACAGATATTATTGAGGACAAAATTACTTATGATGGATATGAATCTAAAAAATCATCAATTAAAGAAATCATAAACATCGTGAATTCTCTAGAAGATAATATTTTCAGTACATGTCCACAATTTTTGAAAATCTACTACGAATTTAGAAAAAACCTATCAGGAGAACTGAAAAAAAACCAATTCGGTGAGAAATTACTGATTACTTTTAATAGTATTTTTTGTTGGATTTATTAAAATTTTTAATTTTATTAAGAAAGGACTATGTTAGAATTTTTATTAATATTAAATAATTTTAATTTATAGTCTAAAATGCAATAAAATCTATTGAGGAGAAAATAAAAGCAAAAAAATCTTTACCCTCGCATTTTGGGGCACCCCCGCTTTTTGGGGCACTATGATAAAAATGCTGCCCCAAACCGGGGTCGTACTGTACCATGATTTGTTGAGCAGTAAAGAGTGGATTGCGATTTAGCTTTTGGGGGTAATCTAACCTCTCATTTATCGTCGTTAAATTGTGAATTACAGGGGAAATATAAATTTTTGCCATCACTCTATGGATCTATTGCTTCTTTTATATCAAAATTAAAACTTGGAGGGATCAAATAATGCTCAAAGATACAATTCATTTTACTTGTTTGAGTGAAAATAAAACTAACGGTTCATTTGAAAAATATACTACCATTATCAGTCACCTTATTGTTGAATTTGAAAAACGTTCTAAGGTTTATTAAAATTTAGTTTATTTTAAGAATTTTGATGAAATTTTGCCATCAATGAAAATTTTTTGCAGCACCATTCAATATAGATCCTAAGAATGCTCCGCCATCACTCCAATTAGAATTGATAGACCTTCAATCAGATGTGCAATTTACCTCAGTGCAAAAGATTGAAAATTTAATGGAATTTTTTATAGTTCACTTCCCAAAGAAAATATCCGAATATACTCATAAATGCTTATAAATATGCTTCAATGTTCGGATCCACTTATTTATGTGAGTCATTTTCAGTAAAATATTCACATAAAAATAAATATCGAAATAAATTGACTGATAATCACTTATGCCAGCTTTTGCGATCTACATGTGCCTCCTATATTCCGTGTTATGACAAATTAGTTAACAATTAGTTAAAAATAGCTAACAATTTTTCGTTTTAGTTAACAATTTTTGTTTTAGTCATTTCCCTTTATTAATTAAGACTAACTATCTCGGTTTCTGAATAAAAATGAATCTAAAAAAAAATTAGTTAAAAGTTAATGAAAGTTTTAATTTAATTTTTATTCTGCGGCCCCGAAGACAATGGTTAATTATCGATTTGGCCCCGACGTTAAAAATTGAGAAACCCTGATCTAAGACATAATGTGATATGTGTATAACCATGGATTAATGAATTTATTTTCTTTATTCCTCGATATCCTTCAAAAGAATTTTCGTCGGAAGATCAATGAACTGATATGTTACAACTGTACAGAGTATTTTTTAATTTATCAACCCACTTTTTTACTGTTGTAATCATTTTTGACAACTTTCTGGTTATCTTTTGATTAAATCTTCCGACAATTCCTTGAGCATGAGGATTATTTCCCTTCCGTGGATTTGTTTGATGTTGAAATCAGCGCATAGTTGTGTTGATTATTGTTGATTTTCAATTCAAACTTATTGTCTGATTGAAGAAATTTGCATGGTTCATTTAGGCGAAACAAAATCTTAAGTTTTAGCAGTCTTTACAAAATCCTTGTAAAAAGCCATTGGAACAAAATAATCTTTCAAGCTAATTATTATTAGCAGATCCGCGACAATAAAAAATTCATAATCCTCTCGAAGCTTGTGCCATAACCTGGACAATTTTGTCTGTTCGACACCTCCACGACTTTCTTGAGATTGTGATTTTTCGAAGGCTGTCTAGATTGTCTGCATCTAGGAGCAATCCAGCATTCTTTAGAACACTGTTTATGATCAGTAGTATTGTCGTCCGTGGCTTGCCATGAATAGGCTCAGAGCATTAAAAGTATGTTTCTATAATGTTATTAGCTGGAACAAGGGATCCATTCGTAGTATGTGGCCGGAGAGTTCTTATCGAATCTTAGTTAGTTAATGCACGTTCGCGTTACCAATAAACAGTGTTTATGGTTTCTCTTGTGCCATGTTCTTAACTATTTTCGTCATTAGTCTTTTTTATTCATTTTGTTCCCTTGGTCGTCTTCTGATTTTGTCTAGATCGTCAGCGTCCTTCAATCGACCCCGGTGAAAGCATATCTTCGCAAGTGTCTTGGGAAGATATCCTCTTTGACGTCCTCTATAAGACGGATATTTATTATTGCAGAAAAATTCTTCCATGGTTGCATTGCAAGGTGTTTCTTCATTCATCCGTAAAATATGACCAAAAAGGCGCCAACGAGCTTCAATAACATCCAGACTTATTGGTACACATCCAGTCAGCCTGTATAATTTTCTGTTCGAAATTTTCTTTTGCCAAGAATAACCGAAGAGTTTTCTTAGTTGGTCTCTGTGAAAAGGATCAAGTTGTTCCATGTCTTTCTTAGACGTTCCCCAAGTGCCTGGGTTGTACATGAGGACTGGTCGGATAAATGCGTTATATAACCCAGCCGCTGGATATTACGGTTTGCCGAATAAAAAATACAATCTTTATAATCATAACATTTCTAAATAAAAAACTAATCTAATAGGATAAAATCACGATAAAAATTGGAATATAAAATCAAATGTAGTATATTTAAAAACATTTTCAAGGTCAAGAACGTAACAGCCTGCCAATTCGTAACTTGCCACCAATGTGAAATATTGAACAAATTTCTGGAATAACTTTAACATATTTTTTAAAAGTATTTTCATTGATTTCTAAATTGAGAATCGAATTATCATAATTGGGAATAACCTTAATTTTTATTTTCTATTTGAAGATAATTTATAATGTCAGCTGGCTGCATATATTGTAGGAACATGTTGATTTAAAGATAAAGACCATTAAAATACTTGATAAATTAAAAATATACACGAAAAAATATTATATTATCACTTATCATTATTATTAAAAACTTAATTTAATAATTAACAAAAATTTAATTTAACTAAAAGTGTTTTTAATTTATTAGATGATAAATTCTAAATAAAATTTAAATCAAAAAAATAATACATTTTATATTCTGTTATCGGTGATTTGGAATGATTTCCCGATTAGAAATGAAATTTGTGAACGACATTCAAAATATTTATTCGATGCTCTGCAATATTGTAGGGCCATCTTTATACTTGTTGTCAATAACAATATTCTCAATTTATTATAAAAAATACAACAAAGAGGAAGAATTATTCTTTAGGTCATGCCATTTTCTTTTTATTTTTAGATTCAAGAAAATAAGAATTTACATAGTTTATTCTATTTGGATTATTTTTGTAATTTCGGAGATAACCATATCATTTTTGTATTTTCAAAGAATCACGCTGTCTCAACTAATTAAGTCTATACTGTATATTGTATCAATAAGCATAATTCTAATCATGACAAGAACTAATAGGTTTATAATACAATTGATATCCCTTATCATTTTTTATTACTCTATCAAATTATAGATATTTCAGTGATAATCTTCAGCTAATGCTACTTTCCAGCATTCCACTAACATGCAGCTTTGCACTGATGATAGAACAACCAAGTTTATTTTATCTAAGGTAATACAAATAATTAAAATTATTTTATAGATTGGGTGAATTACTTATACAATGCATCATAATTATTACTTTTATGTCGAAAATAAAAATGAAAAAATTGTTAATCCGTGTCAGGAAGATCAAGTTCCACTTGTTAGAGAGAGTAGAACCAAAGACCCGTTTTGGCATATAAAATTGATATGGGATTACATGTGGCCAAAAAAGAAATATATGCTTAAATTTAACATTATTTTATCTTTCTCAATTTTAATGGCTGGTCGCGGGATTAATATACTAGTTCCAATTTATACCAAAAAAATTGGTAAATTACTAAAAATAAAGTTTCTAGTGAATATATTATCAAATTCGACCATAGACAGATTTAATGGATTTCCGTGGAAAGAAATTATACTATATGGGCTGATGATATTTATTTCTGGACGAATTGGATTCCTTTCTTGTCTAAAATCTTTTTTATGGATTCCTGTACAGCAAAATATGTCCAAAAAATTGATGGTCAAACTATACCGACATCTATTAAGGTAATAAAGTAATTATTATTTAGTCTACCATTCGAGTGGCATTTGAAGAAAAAAACTGGCGAGATTTTGAGAATTATTGACAGAGGAAAGGAAAGTATGAATACCGTCTTGGAGTAAAATTATTTAAATAAAAAATTTCAGTTACCTCTTTTTCAGCATTGTCCCCACAATCGCCGATACTATTATCGCTATCATCTACCTCTCTATCACGTTTGAATGGGTGTTTGGGATCATAATTTTGTTAACAGTCGCAATATACATTGGTTTGTGTATTTGATTACTAAAAGTGGCCACTGTTGCAATCTCTAAAATCCGCATCAAATATCGACGAGAAATGAACAACAAGTCAAATGATCAGAATGGCAAAGCCGTTGACGTTCTTATGAATTTTGAAACTGTTTTTAATTAATAAAATAATTGTAGGTAAAAAGTATGTCTAATGAGGACTACGAAGCTGAGCAATATGAAAAAGTTATTTTTTTATACCAGGATAATTTACATACTTTTATTTCTAGAAATGGGAATGGAAAGTTTTGATTAGTCTGGCTATATTGAATATCACACAGGCAGGAATTTTTATATTGGGAACAGTCGCCAGTTTATTAGTTATCGCATATAAAATCTCGACAATTAAATCCAAATATACTGTGGGAGATTTTGTACTTTTAATCACATTGTTTCAACAAATTCAAGCACCATTGAATTTTTTAGGAACTATATACAGGTTTTAAAATATGTTGAATTTTATATTTGTAAGGATGATTATTCAAGCAATAGTGGATATGGAAAAAGTTGTTGATCTGATGAAACTTGAACCCGAAGAAACATCAGAATCTTTTTGTGATTTGATTGTCAATCAAGGAGTGGTGGAATTTAAAGACGTCTCATACTCACATGAAAATCAGTTAGACTTTATTATTTGTTACATATTTTTATTTGAAAATCATGAACTTTAGGCAATCTGGATCTCTATATCGAATCAATTTAACGTTATCTCCAAATCGAGTTGTGGCATTGGTATTGTTTTATGATTACCGATCTTTTAGGTTGGAGAAACTGGATCTGGTAAATCAACAATTGTCCGTTTACTCTTACGTTTCTTTAAACATGATTCGGGGAAAATATTGATTGACGGAAAAGACATTTCCCAGGTTATCGGATTCTATTAAATTATTAGGTTACGTTGAGTAGTCTTAGGAGATGTATTAACACCGTGAGTCAAGAATCATCATTATTTAATGACACAATTCAGTCTAAAATTTATTAGGTTAATTTTTATAAAATAGATACAATGTCCGATATGGCGATCCAAGTAGTTCCGATAATGAAATAAAATATGCATGCCAATTAGCAGAAATTCACAACTTTATTGAAAATTTAGTTCAAAGTTAATCTAAAATCAAATGAACTATTTCGATAGGATATGAAACAGTTGTGGGCGAACGAGGACTGAAAATAAGCGGTGGTGAGAAGCAAAGAATGACAATTGCTCGATCTCTTCTTAAGAAAGGGAAAATAATAATTTTCGACGAAGTTGGCCTTTTTTTATAATTTAAGGCATCTTCGTCATTGGACAATATTACTGAAAAGAAAATATTTTCAAATCTAAAGAAATTTTATAAAAATTCAACTCAACTAATAATAGCACACAGACTGACAACCATCGAGCACGCAGACGAAATTATTGTGCTCGATAAGGGCAATATCGTCGAGCGTGGAACGTAAGCATTTTAAAATGTGTTACTATCTATAGACATAAAGAATTACTTTTAAGATGTGGACGATACTATACACTTTGGAATAATCAGGAACATGTTTAATTTAGATTTTATAATTTGGTTTTATTAAAGTTTTTCAAATAATAGTGTTTACCAAAATTCAAATTATAATTTTTCCATATCTCTATATTACAGCAGTATTAAAAAATAAGAAAAATTAGAACTACAATATAAAAACACGAAATTAACCAATCAGATTGATTCTTTACTTTCCAATTTAGTTTCAGGAGTTTTTTATTTTAGACGTTTTTCTACTTTTGATAAAATATTATAAACTGTAAATAAGCAGATTTTACAAGAAAATTTATTTTTGAAAAAATAGTTTTTGCGATTCGAAAATGACATCTAAGTAACTAAAAGTCATTTGTGTGATACTAAGGGTTCAAGTTGTGTTTATATTATTTCAGAAATTTTTTTTGGACAAAAACTTTCTCATCTCAATTGAAAATAATCCAATTATCTGTATCAAATTTTTTTTGTCTGTGTTCTCTAAAGGCTGACCTATTTTTGTAATATACTTAACATTCAGACACTCCCGCTTTATAGCTCAAGAACTGTGTTTCCCGATTAGGGGTGCCAAGAATGATTTTAAAAATTTAATATATTTCTTAAATATATTATTAAAAACTCTTGTTATTTATGCCTACGTGTGTTAAAATTTGAAAGTGGAAAGAAGACTATGTTAATTATGGTTTTACGAAGATAATAATGAAATGATGGAACCCCGATGCATACTTTGTGATGCAATTTTTTTTGAATGCTAATTTGAAACCATCAGAGCTAAACAAACATTTTATGTCTATGCAAGGAAGAATAAAAGTTTAGGAAATGATTTCAAATGTTTGAAAGCTAAAAGGGTCCGATACGATATTAAAGAAACGGTTCTGAAGCATGGATTTACCCTCATTGACAAACCTCTACTTTTAGCAGTATTCCAATTAGCATATGAATTTGAAAAATTGAAGAAGCCGATACTATGGTTGTGGACTCGCCATGTTCAAGACAATAATTTTGCCAATTTTCCAACAATGGATCCAGTTGATATTGATTCCGACCTAACTTTTGATAAAAATATATAATGTTTTTTGGTGCTGTTTGCAAGTATGGTTTACGAAATTTGCAAAGAAAGCACTGGAAGTTCTGATACTATTTACAACAACTTAGCTATGTGAATATGGATTCTCATCTCTACTATATATAAAAAAATAAGAACAGAAACTCTCTTAGCCTTGAAAAAGATACCAGAATTGCATTAGCAAACAAAAAGCCGCATTTCTAAGAATTAATTAAGACTAATTTAAAAAGGCAAGAAAAATCTAAAGAAATCTAACTAATTTTTTAAATAATATTCTCTTTTAGATTTAAAAATAGAGGTGCAAGTTGGTTTTAAAAATTTTTGCGGGTGCGAACTCAAAACGAATCGGAAAGCACTGTTGATTTATTAAAAGAAAAATTATAAAAACTGTCTTTAATAAGACACTAAATTTATATAATTTTTATTAAAAATAATTGAAATCACAATTAGGACACATTCAAATGCCAGTTTATTGATAAATAGGCTTAATTAATTCTTAATAGATTAAGGATATTTAAACAATTAGATTTTACACAAAATGTGAGCCTAAAGAAGGTTGATTTTAATAAAACATGTTTTTATTTTAGAATATTTTGAGTTAAATACTCTTGATGCTTGATATAATTATTACAGAAAAAAGTTCGTGCTTTTATACAACGACTGCTTCTACACTCAGGACATCTCATTTTCCATTGATTCGATACTTCTCCTCGTTGGATAATGTGTTCTCCAGTCAGCCTGGCTAATCCCTAAAACTAATATAAGTGAAAAAACATAAAGAAAGTCAGGATCAAGATTAGGCACTGGAAGCCTGACTAATCTTTTTATCCCGATCTTAAAATTATTAAAATTATCCAAAACAACTTTTGTGGCTAAATTTCTATAAAGAATGTCCAATTCATACAAAGTCTCGCTGCAATCGGCAGTAAACACAATTGGGGCTAAAATGATATTCTGATAGCCATTCTTAGCCAAACCAGTAAGCGTTTTATCAACACTGGGTACCATCCACTGTATAGGACCAACCTAAAAGTTAAAACATAATCAAAAACTACCCGTGATTGCCAGGAAACACAATACGGCAAGTCTAAATTTAGTTTTTTCATGACTTGATAACTCGTTGCAAAGACTTCCCTTACATAGTGATCACCTTTATCAAAAACCTTATCATTGATAAAAAATAATTCACTTTAAAAGGTATAGAATGAGCAGTGAATAAAATCACGGGTGGTTTATCATCATAACTTTCAAAATCCATTATCAAATCTCTCAATTTGTCGACCAAAAACTGTAAATTAACAAAATGTTTAAAGTACATTTATAAAAAAATCTTGAGTAGGCCATCTATCAATTATACTCCACATTATTGATGATCTTTTCTTTAAAGCGATTTGAGCCAAATAATTCAAGGAACTCCCCGTAGTGGTACAGCTGTACTGTGGGTATAGGGAAAGGGCCACTGCTCGCTTAATCCCATCCTTTTCCATAGCCTCGTACGCTTCATCAATCATCGGGGGTGAGTACCTAAACCCAACATAGGATTTAAATGGCCCTAAGTAAATTAATAAAAACTTATACCGAGTGACGGATAATTTTTATTTAAGTATTTTGTGATCATTTTTGCTTGTTCTTCGCTTATTTTTCTTATAGGACTGCCTCCGCCAATTGCCTTATAGTATTCAGCCACTTTGGGAGCTCTTCTGATCGCAATTAGTCTTCCAGTTACGCTATTAGACGGTATAAATATTAAAGACTGCCTGCTGAATGGAAGTTGAATAATATCTGGATCAGTAAATATATTGGTCAGATAGTCGCTAATTCCTTCTAACGTCTCACATCCTCCCATGTTAAGCAACATTATGCCGGTTCTATAACTCAAACTTGAGGTATATTTTATTGGTGTTACTTTTGATATTTCATTATTTCATTGTGTTTAGAAAAAGACAAATTAAAAGCTCTTCTCAGAGAAACCATAAAATTTGTTAGACTAAACAACACAAAAACGTTTGTAAAAACAATTTATAATTAATTTCTTTCTTTTATAAACAAAATTGAAATAATTCAATTTGAATTAGTTATTAATTTATTAAAAAAGTTTAAATATCGAGGCTTATACACGCCTTTCCAGATGACTTTTTTCTAAGAAACCTCCACACTTTTCTTGAAACTGCGATTTTTTAGAAGTCGTCTAAGTCGCCCGGATTTTCTAGTAACATTCTAGCATTTTTAGGTATTTTTATGAATAATCACAGGCTTATGCGTGGTCTGCCTTAAACCACTCGGTACTTAGGAAGTACGACATTATTTCGTTTACAATGGTTTCCAGACTTAACGTTCTCATTGTCGCATTTCATGCATAATCATAAATTTTAAATAAATAAGTGTAAAAAAATAAAGAATAATAAATAATGGATGTTTGCCTGACGAAATTTATAGAAATTAAGTTACAAAATAATTAATAAGCGATTCATCTAAAACTAATATTGAAAAAAGCATCTTTGGTACTTTTGTCGAAGTGGTCGCAGTTTTTTTAGAAGATAATTAAAATTAATAATTTTTTTAGTGAAAAATGATTATTTATTTATAACCTCTATCAATAATTTAATGGTTATTAAAATTATTTAAAAATTTATTTAACCAATTTAGTCATTTTTAGTACGCGGCATCCAAATTCAGGACTGTAGAGGGAATTTATGTCTTTTACAATCTGTGCAAAACTTCCTTATAGTTCTGTATTTTTTTCGCCACATAAATTCTGAAAAAATAACTAACTAAAAAAACCTGCGAATAAGATCCCAGATGATTCTTACAGCTTCCTTTGAGCTTTATTCTTGCATTTTGCACTTCTACTGTCTGGTGTGCACTCCCGTCGTTGGATCCACAAAGAATTTTCTCCTTACTTATTGGGAGCTGTCGGATTTGATGTTGCATAAGTCCACAACAGAATTTTCCATGTGACCTATAGTGCCAGTTTATATCAATATTAGGTACATGCTCGCCATAATATTAAAAAATTAGAAAATAAATTAGTAAAAAATTTAATAATATTTTAAATTATTGATAGAGCGACTTAAATAAAATATAATATATTCCACCTCAAAAATTATTAGATTTTTTAAAAGGCCTAAAAAAACTGCGACCACTTCGACAAAAGTACCGCATCGGTACTTTACCGCATCTTTTTCAAATCTCGGTTGATTTTCATACCGACACTAGTAGTAAGTATCCAGTAGTTAAAAAGTCTACTTTTATTTGCGTTGAGTTATTTTAACATAACTGTTAAAGTCATAACTACGTTTGTCATTTTTAAATATTTCAATGAATATCTAATTATTTTTAAAGAGATAAATCAAGAACAATTCAACTAATTAAAAAATTGATAAAATAAATATTCCACAAGATCAATAACATGATTTCAGGTAGATAAGCTTAAACAAGCAATAACAGGGCAATGATCACTCACAGTGCCGCCCCACGACCAATTATAAGGAATCAGTGGATGAACAAGATTTTCACGCTCAACAACAGACTCTCCTAAAAATATTAAACAACAACAATGTACCAATAAGACGTCGTTTTAGTGAATCAGATAACCAAATATTGTCATAACAAGCTGATCCGTTCATATTTTTGGGACTGATATTAGTAAATGTAGTTGCATCGACTAAATTGGAGAACCCGTTTGCGTATAATTCAGAAAATTCTAAATATTTCTAAAAACTCATATCGAACCACTGTTGTCTGGAGAAAGATTGAAATCTCCTGCAAAAATAATATTTCCACTGCAATTAAAGCCTACATTTATTTAATGACTATACGACCCTTTGCGACTGCCTTTCTTATTTGTTTTGTGGTGGATGATATTTTTGTTGCCTCATTTTTGGCTTCAGAAGGACGAAGATGAATGGAAACCATAACAAAACGAAAACTTGGAGTCTAAATAAAGCATATATAACAAACCAGTTCAAATACAGCAAGAAATGGGTGTCTGATCATCGGACGTTGCCCATGACGGAACTTGAGCACAGCAGATCCAAGCATTTCAGCTCTATTTTTTGTATAAATAATGGCCGAATATTCGGTTCCCTACTAAATATGACAAAATCCAAAACCCGATACATTCTCCCGGTAGGCTCACATACATATGCATAGACATCATTCCTATAGATACGGTTATGTGAAAAAAAGAGTTTAATTCTAGGAAAAGTTGGATAATTAAGTTCAGAACATATCTAAATAATATTTTTAAATTAAAAAATAAACAAATGTATAGGTCTAAATTACCTTAATGAGTGCAGATTCAGACCCTATTTCTTGAATAGTGAGAATGTCTACTCTACGATAAGTATATTACTAATTGATACCGACGTCGAAGAATGAACAGACAAATAGTTTCTAACACTCCTGGATTCGATATTTTTGTATCATCCAACTCTTGTAAATTCCAAGTTCCAATAATAACAGACGAATTGGGTTTATGAAAACATTTTAGGGAGGTTGTATTCAGGTTATATGTATACATTAATGGGCCGAACATCATTCGATACGTTTGAGAGGAGTTTGAGGAAATTGGGGCTTCGTTTTTCAATAATGAAATATAATTGGGTGGTTTATTATGCGGTTCGATAAGAGCGTTATTGGATGAAAATTCTATATCTGTCTGAAGCTGTTAATTTTATAGTTTAAAATGATAAAACTTGTATTCCTGTTAACTTTTGTCTTCTCTTCTTGCACAAGAAATTGCCCATAACCACAGAAATGTTATAAACAATCTCAACTAGGATCGTATAAATTCTTTGCGTGCGCCTATTTTAATTATAAATGTTATAAAATGTCAAAAATCATTATATTTTTATAAAAAGAATAAAATCATATGAACAAAAAAACATTTTAAAATCAGTCAAGGGTGAGAGACCAAAAATTCTTTGGAGTGCTCATGCCTCCTCCCTTTTTCTTCAGAATGGGAAGGGATTCGCTCGATAGTATCGAAGGGGAGTTGTGCAATTTAATAGGTGTCGAAAACTCTGTTTTTATAAAATTAAAATTACCCTTTTGGTCATATCCTGAATAGTCCAAATATTGAAGGGCTTCTTGAATATATGTATTCACTTCATTGATGGATGAAGTGTTGACCTCGTGTTTAAGTACCGACTCGGCCTTTTTTATTTCATTACAAGCTTTTTTAATTCTATTAGTTAATGCTAAGTTTTAATTTAATAGTAAAAACAACCATCAATGCACTGGTTATGGTGAGACATAACATCACGCAGTAATTTGTCCATTTTGACTTAACGTATTTTATTATCAAAAGATAACAAAATATAACAACTAAGATTTCATTAAATATACAAAGTAACAAAAAAATAGGTAATAATTGTTTTTAGTTACACAGACCCCGAGATTTAATGAATGAATTTGTTGTACTTTAAAACACATGACGAACTAGAAGGGATTTGCCTGAATTACTATCCCTGTGAGGAAACTGAATGCCTACTGAACAAAGCCGTCAGAATTGAGATGTACCTTTGCCTAGGACTTCCCGTGTTAACTGGGCACGGATTCTGCTTCCGATCAATTCGGTTACCATTGATTGTCCCGCCATGCCGATATTGAACGTTTAATTTTATATCGCTTTGAATCAATTCTTTCTCCAATCCTTTAAACAGGTTGGTTCCAGATAGCTCACCTGCTGGGTATCAAAATGAATTTTTAAACTCTATAATATAAGGACGGTTAAATTTTTCAGATTTCATGTAATTTAAAAAATGCACAATCTTTTAAGTCAATATGTCAATAACAAATTTAAAAAATTTAAAAACTTGAATAAAAAGCAAAAACAAAAATTTAAAAAAAAATAAAACTCGAATGAAAAGCAATTCCACAATATATTTGCAAGATAATTATATTATTAGTTTTTTACTGGACTCTAATTTGTGAATTCAATAAAGCACAACAAAATATTAAAAAACGGACAATTTATATTGTTAATCAATCAGATTATGCTCCATAATTTACACCTAATAAGATGAATATTTTACTAAAAAAATACTTTCATTGATTGAAATCTTAGAACCGGAACGAGTTTTTAAGTATAGTCTAAGATTAGTTTGAATCTCTTTTTCATTTAGAATTTCTATTATTATTTATAAAGGATTACTTAGTTTTTTAGAATTGGTGATTATTTGGTCAGAAAATTTTTTATTTTTACAGAAAGGATTCCCTAAACAATTCAAAACTTCGAGAAAAGATATATTCTTTATCCAATCTACCAACTCGGAAAGATTATCAATCTTATTGGAAGATATATTTAGCTCTTTCAGTCCCACTAACATTGAAACTACGTCAACCTCTCGTATATTATTTGAGCTTATATCTAGTATTTTTAAAGTTTTCTAAAGCTATCAAATAGTTATTAAATACAGATAGAGAATACATTGACTGGGGGTCGAAAATAAGATTTTCTCCGGGTTCGAAAGTTTGATTATCCAGATAAAGTTCTTTTAGATTTATTAAACTCTCAAGTCCTTCTACCACATTGATATAGTTTCTACTTAAATATCTAAAGTATATATTTCAAGATAATACAATTTGGTGAGAGATTTCAAATTAGAAAGTCCTGATATTTCATAAATTTGATTATTTTGAAGATAGAGGTGAGTAATGTGAATACATTGAGTAAAGTCAGGAATTAATGTTAATTTATTCGAATACAAATATACAGTCGTAACTTGCTCACAACTATTTAAACACGATTCCTTTAAAAATTTAAATAATTCATTTCCCTACACATTCTTCAATGCCTTTATCATTTAAATGAAGATGAGTGACCGATTTTAAATTGTTTACAGATTTATTTCTGAAATTATTTTTTTCTATTAATTTTAATAATTTTTCGGTCGTCAATTTTTTCATAATTACCAACCAAAAATAGTTATGGTTACAAATTATCTTCGAAAATTAAACTCACTTGAAGTAAAAATTATCATTTTAATTTTTTTCAAATAATTAATATACTTTTTAAAAACCCATGAATATGTTTAGAAAAGATCAACTACTAAAAAAAGTTTTTACAAAAGTTAAAAAAAGATCGACTGTATAAATACGATTTTATAATAGAAAGATATAGAGATTTAAACTTCAATCTTTCGTAAAGAAAATTTTATTTTGACTACTATCCGGAAAGAAGTTTGGTGTGTAAGAGATCTTCTGAAGAATAATCATCATAGGTGACTGTTTATTTTTAATTGTTGACAAGTATTTTTCATATTCTGTTCCAATATAATTCATTTATTTGGCTTAGATAAAAAATCTGATCACAAAAGCTATATAAAAATCATTTATTTTATTTGAGTAGATTATGTAATAATAAAACAACATTATTATATTCGTATCTTAATCGTCAAATTTAATGTGTGTGAAAGGGAAGGTTCCAGTTTTTCCATCAAGTTCTCCCAAATATTGACCATTTGTTGAAATAGACAAAACCTTTATTCTGTCGCCAACCTTTTGAAAAAGTTAAATTTAATAATACATTAAATTTTAATGCTTCTTTGTCGTATGCATTGGGATTTCGGTTTTTAATTGCAACAGACATAGCTGGAAGAGGTCTAGATATTGCCGAAAGATGTTTCAGACTATCTGACGTATTTGAATCTCTGCTAGTAGAAAGTTCACTATCCTTTAAGACCGGTTAAAAAACTGAATAAAATACAAATTTTGTTATTCTCCGGTCAACGGAATTTGGAGAACTTGTAAATTCAACGAAATTTATTGGAACCAAGCCTGATTCCCCAGAGGAGTTACATCCAAAGCAAAAATTGTCGTCGAAACTACGTAAAATTGTCAAGGTATCTCCTTTCTGAAATGACAATTCATTTTGACTCTTAAAAATAAGAAAAAAAAGTACTTGAGCTATAAAATTAAATTTCCCGACAGCCGTTTCTCCCTGACTCTACAATATTGTACATCATATACGTGACGTTTTGTTGAATCAAGTTTAATTTCGGGTTTTAATAATGGACATGACTTGACTTTATTAGGCAAAACGCTTTCACTGTTTTTAATCTAAAATCGGCTTAATTATGTAAAAATTAACTGGTTCAGTCAATGCGGAAGTGGTAAGAATATTTTTCCTGTAATAATCTATTAAGTTTTCGATTGAAGGAAATTCGTTATTTCCACTGATGACAAAAACTGATCGGTCACCGTAATCAACAATTTTGATATCATAATGTGTCATCCTCCCAACTTCCCTTAGAAATTGAAAATTTCAAATTCGAGCTTACTTTACACTTAAAACATAGGCCCCAGGGAGTGAATTGCTTTCACGGATAAGAAAACTTCCAATAGCTGCGGGATTGAGGAGTGCAAATGCCACTTGACGTGATATTTTCCCAAAATACCATCTAAAATTAAATTTTAACAATAATGAGTAACTCTTGGTCAGAAAAGTCCATGCCGAAAAGAAAGTATAGAATGAAAATAAAGATGATTAATTAAGTTCATAATCTATTTAAAAATTTTCTCTTTTTATATAATTTATATATTTAATAATTATTGAGAAAAATTAATCAATTAGAAAATTATTTTTATTTAATTCGAGAACTTAACTGACTACATAAAATTGTTTCTCTTATTGAACTAAATATTTTCAAAATAATATTTTTTTAATTTATTGAACGTTTTATCTTATAAGAATTGAAATACAATATTAGATGTTTGAATACATACCGGAGGTTTGTGCGTCGAATTTTATTTTGATAGGTTCTTGCCACGTATGAAGCAAAAGATGCAGATAAACTAACAGTATTCAGTAAAAAATTAATTAAAGAAACTATTATCTCTCAGTTATAGCTCATCGGAATATTTCAAATCACTAACACCATCTCAGTCTTACGATTTGGCTATCTCCGACGAGAAGCTGGCTGAATTAGTAACCAATCACATCAAGTTTAATAACATTAATCTTAAAAAATCACTAAATAGTTGCATGGCTGTAAAAGATACTATTCCTTCGGAGGCATACGAATTTGAAATCTCAGCTTTAAAGTGAGATCAAACAGTAAATCAATTTAAGTGCATTCGGCAAGTTATTTCAGACTGAAAAGGACTCCAATTGGAATATTTTGGTGCTTAATGAACTTTGTAAAAATGTAAAAAATCTTGGTATGGAAACACGTGCCCAATATAAGAACGACGAAGTCCTCGAGAAGGGGATTGGTTCAATCCTTGCTATATTTAGAGTCATTGCATGCGATACGTAGGCCAGTCTCTCATTTTTAGGAGACCTGCGTCTGCTGAGGTTGGAAAGAAATGGGGGCTTATTTATGTCGTGAATCAACTTTCAGCGATTTATTTCAAAGTTGTATTTTAGTAGAAATATTTATTTTATTAATAATTTTTGGATTTTAATAAAAAATATTTAGTCAAATCGGGCACCAATGATAAATCCATTTGTGAAGGCGATCGAGCAACTTCCATTCCTTCAGTCACTCCCAATATCTCAGCTGATTACCTACAAGTTGATTTAGTAAATTTATCCTTAAGATATTATTATGGGAGGAAACTCATATTAGACGGTCAGTTCGATAAGGGTTAATCGTGTTTTTGAATTCTTAGCCAACGAATGCTTATCATTTTCTTTTAACAATTGTCCGATGGAGTATGTTTCAAATATGAGATCGATTCTTATATTTTTAATTCCTTTAAAGATTTTTGAAGTATATTTTCTTTCAAATAATCCAGGGATACAAACCTTCAGATGATCTGATCAGTCGATTTTCATTTGTTTATTTCGTTGATATTGTGAAATCTATTTGTTCGGGGGACATTGCACTGTTTAAACGAAATATTTCAACGTATCAGTCTTTTTATGCTCGACGTGGTATTTTGCTGCTGATTCAGAGATTGGAGCTGTTTGTTTATCGGTCTCTGTATTTTAAAGTGTTTGTTTTTATTTTTTGTAATTTTTAGCTATCGAATGTTTGGTAGTCATCAAATCCCAATTTCGTTACTCACTCGTGCTGTAGAACTTAGTTACGGAGACAATGTGGATGAGGATGAGGTGGAATGCCTTTTAGCAAATTTGATATATTTGGTAGTGGTTTGCGACATTTATCTGATAGAAAAGGATTCGAGGATATATTTCACATACGCATAGGATTTTGGTTGTTTCAAAACAGTGTGCTTTTCCTCCTCTCTGTCAATAATGATTTGGGGCATTATAAAACTTGTTTAATTTTTTTATGTGGTGGATGTTTTATGTATTATTTGGTTAGATTTTTATAGTCAAGTTATTTATCCAAATATGTATGGAAATTATTTCGAGAGTATGATTATCAAATATATATAAAGATTTGAAAAAATTATAACACACTAGCTCGGCAGCTCGCTTCGCTCACCGCGACCTAGCTCCTGCGGAGGGCCTGTTTCATCAAACAACTATAAGTTTATGTAGATGTATAAAACTACCTGGTTAAATGTAACCCTATTCTATCGCCTGTTGATAACGATGTTTGTCGTCCGTCCTTCCTTGGCATATATGAATAAATTTTCTCTTCTGCCTACCCTCGAGCATCCCACATACAGCTGTCCATGTGAAAAGCACTCACTCTCTAAAAATAACCCAACTACCTTTAATGACTGTCCCTGGGCCTTGTTTATTGTCATTGCACACTTTTTTTTTCATTTTTTGTGGTTTATTTTTTTTTATATTTAATTTTTTCATTTTTCCTTTGTAATTTCCTTTTTTTTCTCTTTTTGTTTTTTACTGGCGGAAATGGGGCAGGGGGAGATGCGGCAGGCGGAAATGCGGCAGGCAAGAAAGCGACACACAAAAAAGCGACACACAAAAAAGATTTAATTAATTACCTTATTAAGCTGACCGTTTTTTCTTCAGCTTCGTTTTTCCTCCTTCGGTTATCTATTTAAAAAATTATTTTTGAATAATAAAAAAGTTTAGGAAAAGAGGCATACCGAAAATAAATTCTATCTTTACGAAAAACTCAAGTAAATAGTTAATATTTTTACGCAAATTCTTCTGATTGCGCTGTCAATTGGTGGTAAATTGTGTTAATGGTTGTGCTAATGTGGTTTCAACTATCAAAGTGTTTTTCAAAATCTGTTAATTGCACACTCTATTCAAGGTCGTGCGTCAATTGGTGGTAAATTGTGTTAATGATTGTGCTAATGTGGTTTCAACTATCAAAGTGGTTTTTCAAAATCTGTTAATTGCACACTCTATTCAAAGTCGTGCAATCTGTGATTGCACATTCTGTCAAAGTCAAATATGATAATAGCTTTAATTTTGATTCATGGTCGATAATGATATATGCATTTAATTTAAAGAGAAAAACATAGGATGAATTGAATTTCTTTATCGCGAATAATTGGGAGTTCATCATTGTTAATATTCTCGCTGTCGTTTTCATCAAGGATATTCTTAATACGTGAGATTTTTGCCTTGAAGGTTTTAATGGACCTCATCATGAATTTCGAGGACATTCGCGTTGTTCATTTTAATCAAAATGCAGAAAATAATTTTTTGATTTTTTGGGGGAAAGGTTTTAAGGACTTCATCATGTAAGTCGAGGACATTGTAGTTGTTCATTTTAACCAAAATGCAGAAAATTTTTTTTTAATTTTTTTTGGGGGGAAGGTTTTAAGGACTTCATCATGTAAGTCGAGGACATTGTAGTTGTTCATTTTAACCAAAATGCAGAAAATTTTTTTTAATTTTTTTGGGGGGGAAGGTTTTAAGGACTTCATCATGTAAGTCGAGGACATTGTAGTTGTTCATTTTAACCAAAATGCAGAAAATTTTTTTTTTAATTTTTTTGGGGGGGAAGGTTTTAAGGACTTCATCATGTAAGTCGAGGACATTGTAGTTGTTCATTTTAACCAAAATGCAGAAAATTTTTTTTTAATTTTTTTGGGGGGGAAGGTTTTAAGGACTTCATCATGTAAGTCGAGGACATTGTAGTTGTTCATTTTAACCAAAATGCAGAAAATTTTTTTTTAATTTTTTTGGGGGGGAAGGTTTTAAGGACTTCATCATGTAAGTCGAGGACATTGTAGTTGTTCATTTTAACCAAAATGCAGAAAATTTTTTTTTAATTTTTTTGGGGGGGAAGGTTTTAAGGACTTCATCATGTAAGTCGAGGACATTGTAGTTGTTCATTTTAACCAAAATGCAGAAAATTTTTTTTAATTTTTTTGGGGGGGAGGTTTTAAGGACTTCATCATGTAAGTCGAGGACATTGTAGTTGTTCATTTTAACCAAAATGCAGAAAATTTTTTTTTAATTTTTTTGGGGGGGAAGGTTT